>NC_035447.2:27838777-28114207 GCF_002127325.2 Helianthus annuus
CAAAAATGCATCAGAACTTGATTTCGGTCCATTCGGGAGCTTAACGGAGCGCCGGGACACGAACTGGATCAACCGGGTTCACATATGGAAGAAAACAGAAAACATAAACTCTGGGCACCGTCGCCGATGCCCATATTGGCCGTCGGCGACGCACCTCCGTCGTCCAAAAGCCCCGTAGACAGGAAACTAGGCCGTCGGCCAAAATCCAATTCCCACATGCCGTCGGCGACGGCCCTTCTGGGCGTCGACGACGGCTCCTCGTTTATTCATTTTCCTGCTGTGTTGTTTCGTCGTTCGCATAAACTAAAATTCTCATAACTTTCAACCCGTTTACCCGTTTAGCTTCCCGTTCCTTTCTACGTGCTTGTAAATTTCCCGTTTATCATAAGAACCTAAAACCCAACATCCGGATTAAGGAAATTCTTGTCTTACACGCTCTTGGCTTATTATTCACTTATGAATTATTCGACCCGTTATGGGTATTTATACATTAAAAGGTCTATAACATACATAACCCTTTACTTCGCTTTCATACTAAACCAAGACATTACTCTAATCGAATAACTCACTTCTAGATGACTTTTAAGGTCGTTTACCCGAAATCCCCACCAAGAGCGTTTTTGTCAACTTGCCCCTTTATTAACAACAAAGCACTAGCTGGCATAAGTAACCAAATCCTACCACCTAGTTACGATTCTTAATCACGCATACCTTGCTCGGATCAAAGCTGAGATCCGTTTAATACTTCATCGATATCATACCATTTGTTCCTATTCGACTTCAGTTATCATACCTAGTTGAGTTGCATATAACTTTACATAAATAACTAAGAAGTGATTACGGAATCACTTACCTTGAGCGACCAAGTTCAAGCATAGGTTCCATGTTTACTTTCGACCCGTTAGCCTCCGTGCTTGAGTTCGTAGATATGTTATTCATCCTTACATGTCAATACATTAATATCCTTGTTAGCATACAAGACCACACATAACATCAATCACATTAATCCTATGCTCAACCTTTGACCTTTATTAGTCAATTTCTAACAAGCATAAAACATATACTCAAAATCATATCTTTTCAAGCTTATATAATTTATCATGTCATTACACATTCATACATTGATCTAACTACGTTCCATATGACCTTTATAATCTTGTAATTGTCAACCATATTCAAGTTAACAATTTAACAAAACCTTAACATCCTTCTTTACTAATAAATCACTCTACCTTTAGTGCACGTCCATATCAATTCACCATCAAACCTCTAGACCAACACATGACGTTTACCGCATCATTTAAGTACGAAGTTCAACTTCTAAGCATACCTTTTATCAAAGTTGTTTTATCAATTAAAAACACATATGTATTTCAATCAAAACGCATATTTCATGCTAACCTATCGTTTATCACTTCATTATTACATTCTATACTTTTTCCATCCATCATTATACATAATTCATCTAAAATCGTCACTTAGGCATTTCATCATACACTTGGTGGGCGTACCGTTAATTAAGCATAGTGTACAAGTATCATTTGCATAACATGACCAATCCATATCAATATCATCAAGAACATCAATATTCAATAGAATTTCACATAACTTCTCTTCTCATTCAGCTCTAACTAACAATTTATCATTATAAACAATTATCATACATTCCCTCATCCAATTTTAACACTTTACAACTCCTATTCATTCTACTCTAAGTGGGTTTTCATTCCCAACATTGATTTAATCGATTTCAAGCATTCATCATGTTCTAGATGATGATCTTAGTTCAATATCATACTAATTTCATATAAACACATGGAATTTCTTGAAACCCTACATATTCAAGATCATCAAACTATCAAATTCTTCTTACCTTAAGCTTTAATAGGCCTAGATGATCAAGAAATCATTGACATGCATGAGATTTAGTCACGATTGGGGCTTCAATTGGCTGGATTTTGTGGTTAGAAGGGTTTCCCCTTCTTCTCTGGCTCTGGGCGTCGAACACACACACACACCTGATGTGTGTGTGTTTTAATTCTTATTTCATTTTTATTCATCTAGCTTTCTTAACCTGTCACTTTTAGTCCCTTGAGTTTAATGTGGTAATTGCTTAGTCACAAACTTTACTACTATTATCTAACTTGTATTGTGACCAAGTTAAATAACATATTTGTCACATTTTATCTCGTATTCCATGAAATCTCATTAGTGAATTAAACGTTCGGGTTTTGGGGCGTTACAAGTCTACCCTCCTTAAAGGAGGTTTCGTCCCCGAAACCTTCCTCATCCCTACTCTTACCCTTCTATTGTACTCATCCACTGGCACACTACCACATAATTTACTCGGGGCCTTTGCAAAAGTCTTATTCATGAATAAATATAATCGTACGCATTGACCCTATCATCTCAAATTAATAGTTTACTTTCATAATCACACAAGGGTCAGGGTATGATCCAGAGCTCTTATTAGTGTCATTTACTTTATAATGCTAGCTCCTAGCGCATACCATCTATAGCGTTTCATTCATCGAATTTATTCCAGCCGTATACAATTATTAATCGTGCAAACCCAAGTCTAGGGCTTGTTTCTCACTTTCTATTTATGCATATTACATTCATATATTTACTAATCGAAATAAATCGATTTATTTCATACTACTCATACACCATATGCTATCTTTCATTTTGTTCACTATGAGTCATCCTAGACATTCCATTACTATCATTACTTTCGTTTTCCTTTAAGCTCATAGGAGGGGTCGAGATATTACCATACGCATACTATAGTCATTCAAGGACTTATTATTACAACCAAAATCACCCTTTTTACACCTACTTATCCGTACTTAACATGAAGACTAAGCATTATTTCCATGGTTACTATTGTTATCTATGTCATGCATATCTTTTCTACAATGCCTTGTTCAAATGAACATGGCCAACAAGCCGAGCATCAAGGTTAGCATTTCTTATCGATACTTGTCGTTTCTTATATCCTATCAGAGTTTCCACAGTTATGATTACTCAATTCAGTATCACCGGTTCGCATAGAAGTATTTTTCAATATGTAACTTTCTATTTAACATCCACGAATTAAACCATTTACTAACCTCGCTAATTTGGTACGAGCCAACGTGAAACAACCAGAGTTGACTTGCTCCTTCACGAACCCGTATCTTAACAGGGTTGATCTTGTCCATCAGGTAACATGAGCTTCCATTCATGAGCATTCTTTCACCGTCCTAGGTAGCTTTATTGCATCGTGATTCCTGCCAATCTCATTATAAAATTAGGGGTTTACACATTCCATTCGATTCATTCAGACATAATGCTTATCACATCGCCTTATTTATACATTAATACTTTCTCAATTCCTTCATAAGACATTAGTGTGTTAGACCTATTCATAACGGGTCAATACATGGCCATTTCTTAATATATCCTTCTTATTATTTGACACCTTCTTGACAGGTAGATACATAACCATTATTCCGTAATTCTATAACTTATTTGGTGTACTACTCTACACATTTCCTTTTTTTTTTCTAGCAGCCCCACGGTTTGAAATTAAATTATTTCTTAGCTTCTGCAGTTTGACTTTTCAAGGTCAAACCGCCACTTATTTCTTATTATATATATATATAAACATGCGTATCGGAGTACATGTTGGTACCCCCTTTTAATTCAGACATACTTGCGACCTCATCGCTTCACTGTTTCAGTGTTTTCTTGCAAACACTTGCCCTTCCCGTTTTAAAAATTAGTCATAATACTTATTTCGCTTACAATTCCATCGTTTTAGTTCCATTCGCTTATATACTTTTATTTCTTTTACATATTCGATTACCCAATTAAATGGGTAATGGCATATACTCTCATAATGAGATTCAAGCATACCACTTACGACCCGGTCACATCGGGTTAATTGCTTTCAACATAAATCCTTCGTTCTATCCGTATAACGGATTGAACTTCATACATTTGTTATTGCATTCACGACCACCCGTTCTAAACGGATGGTATCTTATCCTTACTCGACTTGTTCAACTTGAACCGGTCGACTTGCATAACTTATCATAGCATTCGCTATCATAACCAAATCCGCAAGGGATTTGCATCATTCTTATCTTTCATTCCTTGAATCCGTCTAGCGGATTCAAGCATTGCATTCGCATATTTCATTCCTTGAATCCGTCTCGCGGATTCAAGCATTGCATTCACATCCTTCATTCCTTGTATCCGTCTCGCGGATTCAAGCATTGCATTCACATCTTTCGTTCCTACAAGGTGCTCTCGATCCCCCGAGAGTCTTACTACCCATTTCACCCACACGCCTAGCTGCTACCAAACTCTATCGGACATACCTGTAATAATTATCACGGTCTCACGAACGTTATACGTTTCTTGTGTACTGGCCAGGTACACATTCCACGTACTAGTTTCGTGCCTTCGTGTAATTGCTACCTTATGTCGAAGAGTTTAGTTTCGGCTCGTGTAACCTTTTCAACTCATTTATTATTTCGTTATTATATTTTGCTAAAAATTTTCTTTCACTTGCTTAATTATACCATTTCATATGCCTACACGTTAGGTTTACGTACCTGGGGTCAATTCGCCTTATTACTTGCCTTGATGTCGGTCCTAGACCGCATCCACGGATCATCCCTTCCAAACAATTGCGCTTACCATTTGCTTTTTGCCTTTAGGCCTTGATCGAGTCTTGGATTGTACGGGTTCCTTATCATAAGAGCACACAAGTTTGAGTTCAAGTACTTACTTTCTCGTACTTGATTCCCTCAAACCAGGGCTCTGATACCAACTTGTTACGCCCTAACACGTAATTAACGACAGTCGCAGCGGAAGTCCTTGCCATAAAATTTCTTACATCATAAATCATACTTCTTACTTGAAAGTTCACTTTGTAAAATAACCCCTTTATATTAAATACAACAAACTGACTCAATTACAAAATAATTGATAGCTTATGTACAATGAATACATCCTCAGACAACCCCGTACAATCCCTCAAGTGACTCGATCCTCGATCTTTATTCCTTGATGATCCTCCTTGACCCGAACCACCTGCATTCACCACATACATTCAGAACATTAGCACACAATGTATAAACATGATCATTCACGTACGCTTCACTTCTCGTTCTTTATCAAACTTCAAGCATTCCGTCTGCGTATCCATTTCCTGGCGAGGCTTCATAAATGTACCTGCATTACTTATCATTCTCGAGGTACACCAATAATAACGTTAATCATCAATGTGTCTAAATCGTACACATATACGTATTTACATACCCACATACATATACATCTACATACGTATATACACTCATACATACCCTTATACATACCTACATACACAACTACGTACTTACATATCCTTCCTACAACTAGACATTCATTCAAACACTCATGCATATTATTAAGCATAACTACATAACCCACTACATACGTACACTTGGAGTTCTAAACATACATACCTTTCCTTCATCAAAAATGCATCAGAACTTGATTTCGGTCCATTCGGGAGCTTAACGGAGCGCCGGGACACGAACTGGATCAACCGGGTTCACATATGGAAGAAAACAGAAAACATAAACTCTGGGCACCGTCGCCGACGCCCATATTGGCCGTCGGCGACGCACCTCCGTCGTCCAAAAGCCCCGTAGACAGGAAACTAGGCCGTCGGCCAAAATCCAATTCCCACATGCCGTCGGCGACGGCCCTTCTGGGCGTCGACGACGGCTCCTCATTTATTCATTTTCCTGCTGTGTTGTTTCGTCGTTCGCATAAACTAAAATTCTCATAACTTTCAACCCGTTTACCCGTTTAGCTTCCCGTTCCTTTCTACGTGCTTGTAAATTTACCGTTTATCATAAGAACCTAAAACCCAACATCCGGATTAAGGAAATTCTTGTCTTACACGCTCTTGGCTTATTATTCACTTATGAATTATTCGACCCGTTATGGGTATTTATACATTAAAAGGTCTATAACATACATAACCCTTTACTTCGCTTTCATACTAAACCAAGACATTACTCTAATCGAATAACTCACTTCTAGATGACTTTTAAGGTCGTTTACCCGAAATCCCCACCAAGAGCGTTTTTGTCAACTTGCCCCTTTATTAACAACAAAGCACTAGCTGGCATAAGTAACCAAATCCTACCACCTAGTTACGATTCTTAATCACGCATACCTTGCTCGGATCAAAGCTGAGATCCGTTTAATACTTCATCGATATCATACCATTTGTTCCTATTCGACTTCAGTTATCATACCTAGTTGAGTTGCATATAACTTTACATAAATAACTAAGAAGTGATTACGGAATCACTTACCTTGAGCGACCAAGTTCAAGCATAGGTTCCATGTTTACTTTCGACCCGTTAGCCTCCGTGCTTGAGTTCGTAGATATGTTATTCATCCTTACATGTCAATACATTAATATCCTTGTTAGCATACAAGACCACACATAACATCAATCACATTAATCCTATGCTCAACCTTTGACCTTTATTAGTCAATTTCTAACAAGCATAAAACATATACTCAAAATCATATCTTTTCAAGCTTATATAATTTATCATGTCATTACACATTCATACATTGATCTAACTACGTTCCATTTGACCTTTATAATCTTGTAATTGTCAACCATATTCAAGTTAACAATTTAACAAAACCTTAACATCCTTCTTTACTAATAAATCACTCTACCTTTAGTGCACGTCCATATCAATTCACCATCAAACCTCTAGACCAACACATGACGTTTACCGCATCATTTAAGTACGAAGTTCAACTTCTAAGCATACCTTTTATCAAAGTTGTTTTATCAATTAAAAACACATATGTATTTCAATCAAAACGCATATTTCATGCTAACCTATCGTTTATCACTTCATTATTACATTCTATACTTTTTCCATCCATCATTATACATAATTCATCTAAAATCGTCACTTAGGGATTTCATCATACACTTGGTGGGCGTACCGTTAATTAAGCATAGTGTACAAGTATCATTTGCATAACATGACCAATCCATATCAATATCATCAAGAACATCAATATTCAATAGAATTTCACATAACTTCTCTTCTCATTCAGCTCTAACTAACAATTTATCATTATAAACAATTATCATACATTCCCTCATCCAATTTTAACACTTTACAACTCATATTCATTCTACTCTAAGTGGGTTTTCATTCCCAACATTGATTTAATCGATTTCAAGCATTCATCATGTTCTAGATGATGATC
The DNA here is from genome assembly GCF_002127325.2 of Helianthus annuus. Lineage (NCBI taxonomy): Eukaryota > Viridiplantae > Streptophyta > Magnoliopsida > Asterales > Asteraceae > Helianthus > Helianthus annuus. Next base: position 27,846,068 of record NC_035447.2, read on the forward strand.
TTAGTTCAATATCATACTAATTTCATATAAACACATGGAATTTCTTGAAACCCTACATATTCAAGATCATCAAACTATCAAATTCTTCTTACCTTAAGCTTTAATAGGCCTAGATGATCAAGAAATCATTGACATGCATGAGATTTAGTCACGATTGGGGCTTCAATTGGCTGGATTTTGTGGTTAGAAGGGTTTCCCCTTCTTCTCTGGCTCTGGGCGTCGAACACACACACACACCTGATGTGTGTGTGTTTTAATTCTTATTTCATTTTTATTCATCTAGCTTTCTTAACCTGTCACTTTTAGTCCCTTGAGTTTAATGTGGTAATTGCTTAGTCACAAACTTTACTACTATTATCTAACTTGTATTGTGACCAAGTTAAATAACATATTTGTCACATTTTATCTCGTATTCCATGAAATCTCATTAGTGAATTAAACGTTCGGGTTTTGGGGCGTTACATTGTCAGACCTAAATAGCGCTATCTAACTAATGACCCGCTCGCCATTGGCCCGGCGATTAAGTCGATATAAAAGGAGGGACTTCATGATAGAGAGTTTTGGTCTAGTATCCGTGTTGTCACCCTTCAGTAAAGAGGGTGTGTACGTAATCCCCAAACCAGGAGATTACGCAGGTTCCGATTATATTCTTATCACGTGTTGTCACCCTTCAATAAAGAGGGTGTGTACGTGTCCCAAGCCAGGAGATCACGCAGTTTCAGTTTAAATCCTTTACCCATTCCCAACCCTTGGGAATCCCATGCCTTGTGGAAAGTGTGAACTCACCTTTGCTTTGCTCGGTTTGTTATGTTTCACTATCCGTTCCAAATTGGTCAACCCGATCCTAATATGGTTACCATTTACAGTTAGTTTGTGGACACATGACGTATGTGTTCATTGCATTTATCACATAGATTTCAAACACACATATCATAACGCAAGTCATGGCAAGTGTTCGAATCCTACTATCAATCATAATACACGTTCACATCATTCCCTAGCACGAGTTATTCAGTCCATATTTAAGTACACTCACAATTAATACCCTACTGTTATAATGGTTTCATAACAAGGCCCAGAAGAATTGTGGGTGTGTAACGGGTCAAGAGCATACGACCCATTTTGTTTACCCAAACCGAATACAAAACCCATCCCTAATATGACCTATAGCCCCTCAATAATATACTTCACTGTCATCCTTAACATTAACAGAACCTAACTTCATGCAACAATTACTCCAAGTCACATGACAAGGTGCCCTAATCATGTTGAACAACCAGTTAATTGCCATCCAAATTTCATATACATCAACACAGTGGGTAAATAACCATTCATATAAAACAAGATCATGCAACATATTATGCATATAAGGCAGGATCACCATCCTATCGAGTTCTTTAACATGTGCATATTAATTAACATACACCTTACCAAGTACATCATAGTAATAGTTTTGTAATATCCGAATCATTAAATCTTTTAAAGCTCACACTTCTTACATCATCTTTATTACCCAACATTACCATGAATCATCATCATCATGTTAAATATTTAACGTGCTTTACCAGGTTGTACGCTAGGCAAATGTAGTTGTACACTCAAGAAACACCCAACAATCATTTATAAGAACAGAGAAAGGTTTCGTATCATATATTACATAATACACACATGAAACCTACAACTTATCATTCATATCTTCAAGTATTTCCCCATCGCATAAACTCGCCCGATCGTCCGCATACATGCCATCTTACACTAACCGTTAATACAACCCTCATACAAACGCCCCATCACAGTTTCCGTAACGAGACGCACATAACCTGTTCATTCATACGATCCTACCTTTTTTAAAGAGTTTTCATGCGCATATACATTCATGTATAATCTACTCTTATCACATCACGATGCAGCAGTTGCATATAAACCTATTTTCATGCAAGACTATAAGTTGAGATCGAACCGAAACCAAAACAATGAAACCTTAACTAGAGACTATGAGTGATGGTACTAACCAATTGTGTGTCGACCTTGGGACCTAACCTCCGTCAACTGCGGCGTAGAACGAAAGAGATGCAGGGGGTGTCGTAGGTTTTCTACGGGTATGGTAGGGTTTAATTTTTGTTTAGAGTTTTATTCCCCCAAGTCGCCTATTACGTATAAATATATAAGAGAGTTTGGGGCGGTGGACTATACTGACCGGTTGTGATAATGGGCTCAAGCCCAAGTGGAAATTAATAACTAAGGGGGGTTGGGGTTAATATGATTGGCAGCAATTATGGGATAGTTGCATTAAATGCGCAACATATCACGACAAAAATAAGAAACAAATGAGGATGCATGTTGACCGAGCATATGGATTTTTGACCACCGTTCCATAATAGGCTAGCCAAATAGGGCTTAAGCCCATATACTTGGGCTGATAATATGCGGCTTCACAAGCCTTGGGCGGTCTAAACATACATTCAACATAACTATAGATATAGGCCCACTTAATCCCGTATGGGTTTCGCTATGCCCATGCATGATCCACCTAGACTTATTTACGTAATTAGAGATATAAGCGGCCAAAAACATAAATGTAAGCTAACAAACAAAACTCTTACACGTGACGTTTAAGTTTAACAGAATTATAACGGCATGAATTAACATTAATGACTTCGAAAGTTCGGGTTGTCACATTATCCCCAACTTAAAAGAAATTTCGTCCCGAAATTTAGCACGTGGTTGCTGAGGAAGCTAGTTAGGTTGAGTGGTTTTCTGGTTTTCCTGGGGTGTCACATCATTCCCCCTTTGGTTTGGAATTTCGTCCCGAAATTCCGCAGAACGATAGGAATGAGGTCGATAGAAAAGGTCTGATCAGCAAAAACAAGATTGCAACCCTAAACTATGTGTATGGCCTCTAGACTTTTACCGTTTGCTAGTTCTACTATGTGCTTGGTGTTCAAAAGTATTGGGGTAGGATTAAGCATTTGACTAACTTTTAAAGGCACGAAACAAGTATCGGCACCCGACTCAAATAAAACAGTAACATAAAAGTCGTCAAGTAGGAACTCACCTTGACCGATCACGAAGGCACGTCCCCTAGCACCATTGTCGTCGTTGTTACCCCCATTGTTGTTCCCATTTCCTTCGTTGTTGTTGTTCTGATTCTGATTCAGTTGGGGGCAGTTTCTTTTGAAATGGTCTTCGGCACCACACTGAAAGCATCCTTTGTTGTTACCCTGCTGCTGCTGGTTCTGTCGTCGCTGATTCGCATGGTAGAGACTCCTGCAATCCTTGGCCGCATGGCCAGGTTTGTTACACCTCTGACAAGTGCCCTTAGTACACGGTCCGCTATGATGGAAACCACATTGATTGCATTTGGGGTGGTTCCCTTTGTACCCACTCTGCCCTTGACTACCAGAAGACTGCTGACCAGGGCTCTTGTAGTCGTCAGTCTTTCACTGCTGAGACTGAGACTGGGCTGATGTCGAACCCTTGCTAGAAGTTCCATCCCATTTTCGCTTGTTATCACTGGGAGTAGCGGAAGTAGTAGCACCGGTAGCACTGATACGTTTAGGCAGCCTGTCTTGTTCCACTGCCTGATCTGTGAGACGATGAGCAAGTCGCTGAATATCCTGGATGTTATTAAGATTGGCCGACGTCACGTGGCTTTGAATTTCTGGTGCCAGCCCCTTGAGATACAACTCTATTCGCCTGATAGGAGGGTCCACCATAGTTGGACACAGCACGGCCAGCTCGTTTGATCTTTTAGTATAGGCTTCAATTTCCGACCCAGTCATCTTCAAATGAAAGAACTCCACCTCTAACTTGTGGATGTCGTCTCGCGTGCAGTATTCCCGTTTGATCAGCTCTTTGAAATCATTCCAAGGAGTGGCGTTAGCAGCTGCCAATCCTAAGAGTTGAACTTGCGCATTCCACCAAGTCAGCGCGATTCCTTCCAGTGTTCCAGTGGCGTACTTCACCCTGCGAGCCTCAGGGCATTCACACATTTCAAACACCGACTCGAGCTTTTTGAACCAGTGGAGGAGTCCTACTGCTCCCTCCGTGCCACTGAAGGTACTTGGACGACAGTCCATGAAATTCTTGAAGGTGCAGACAGGTGGCTGAGCATGTTGACCTATTGTGCATAAGAATATGCATAAGAATAGGACAATATTAAGCACGAGAGTTGGTTTATGAATGTAGGATCTAAAGATCCTAGCAGAAATCACGACTGCAGGGTATGCTACCTGCTTGTGCGGCTGCAAGCGCCGCAGCAACCTGTTCGTTGATGAGAGCCGTCAACTGGGCTTGTGTCAAGTTAATACGTCGAGCCATTGATCTTCATATCAAAGGCAACATAAGTGAGAAAAGTTCGCGAAAGTGTGATGACAGAAGAGAGCAAGCACATAAGTGTTTTCGAGCAATAGCATATAATAGGCAATGTAATTTAAGCATACCACGAGTAAAGTTCTATGTAATTCTATCATGTAGGCAATAAACATAAACCATATTACCTAGGATGTTGAGTCTTGCACGTGGAGCGAAGCGTCGTTGTGGATCGTAGAGCACTGTTCTGGTTATAGTCTGATTTTAATAAAAACTTTTTCCCTTATTAAAACCAAGTTCACTATAACCAATGGCTCTGATACCAATCTGTCACACCCCTAAAATCCACACGCGGAGTATCACCGCATGGAGGCGTGACTGACCAGGATCCAGCCACCAATCATATTGAACATAGTATGTAAACAAAAATAAAACCCAACACAATATAATTGGTGTCCAAACAAAACGTAGTTTAAGTTGTAAGCGGAAGCATAATGTTTAAAAACCAAAGTATAAGTTCAAATAAATCAAATGTTTAACATGGCATAAGACTATCCATGTCCCACAACGATCACGCATCCTCGTGCAAGCTCCATAAGTACCTAACGACCTGCAAGGCATGTAACAACGAGTCAACAACAAAGTTGAGCGAGTTCACTGTTGGTGTTCATTATTAAGTTGTTTCAAAACCAGGAGTTCATTTGTAAGTTGAAAGTTAATCCGTTTACCCTGTTTCCCAAACACATCCATTGTTGGTGGGGGCTTCCCCATGTTAACCACTAGACCTGTTTACCATATCGACCACTGACTAAAGTAAGTTGGTGCCCTGACGTCAATGTCTATCATCATTGACTAGTGCCCAGATCCATTAGTTCACGCCCGTCCTCTGCGGCACGGTGTGAGGCTTGTCAGACCTAAATAGCGCTATCTAACTAATGACCCGCTCGCCATTGGCCCGGCGATTAAGTCGATATAAAATGAGGGACTTCATGATAGAGAGTTTTGGTCTAGTATCCATGTTGTCACCCTTCAGTAAAGAGGGTGTGTACGTAATCCCCAAACCAGGAGATTACGCAGGTTCCGATTATATTCTTATCACGTGTTGTCACCCTTCAATAAAGAGGGTGTGTACGTGTCCCAAGCCAGGAGATCACACAGTTTCAGTTTAAATCCTTTACCCATTCCCAACCCTTGGGAATCCCATGCCTTGTGGAAAGTGTGAACTCACCTTTGCTTTGCTCGGTTTGTTATGTTTCACTATCCATTCCAAATTGGTCAACCCGATCCTAATATGGTTACCATTTACAGTTAGTTTGTGGACACATGACGTATGTGTTCATTGCATTTATCACATAGATTTCAAACACACATATCATAACGCAAGTCATGGCAAGTGTTCGAATCCTACTATCAATCATAATACACGTTCACATCATTCCCTAGCACGAGTTATTCAGTCCATATTTAAGTACACTCACAATTAATACCCTACTGTTCTAATGGTTTCATAACAAGGCCCAGAAGAATTGTGGGTGTGTAACGGGTCAAGAGCATACGACCCATTTTGTTTACCCAAACCGAATACAAAACCCATCCCTAATATGACCTATAGCCCCTCAATAATATACTTCACTGTCATCCTTAACATTAACAGAACCTAATTTCATGCAACAATTACTCCAAGTCACATGACAAGGTGCCCTAATCATGTTGAACAACCAGTTAATGGCCATCCAAATTTCATATACATCAACACAGTGGGTAAATAACCATTCATATAAAACAAGATCATGCAACATATTATGCATATAAGGCAGGATCACCATCCTATCGAGTTCTTTAACATGTGCATATTAATTAACATACACCTTAACAAGTACATCATAGTAATAGTTTTGTAATATCCGAATCATTAAATCTTTTAAAGCTCACACTTCTTACATCATCTTTATTACCCAACATTACCATGAATCATCATCATCATGTTAAATATTTAACGTGCTTTACCAGGTTGTACGCTAGGCAAATGTAGTTGTACACTCAAGAAACACCCAACAATCATTTATAAGAACAGAGAAAGGTTTCGTATCATATATTACATAATACACACATGAAACCTACAACTTATCATTCAAATCTTCAAGTATTTCCCCATCGCATAAACTCGCCCGATCGTCCGCATACATGCCATCTTACACTAACCGTTAATACAACCCTCATACAAACGCCCCATCACAGTTTCCGTAACGAGACGCACATAACCTGTTCATTCATACGATCCTACCTTTTTTTAAAGAGTTTTCATGCGCATATACATTCATGTATAATCTACTCTTATCACATCACGATGCAGCAGTTGCATATAAACCTATTTTCATGCAAGACTATAAGTTGAGATCGAACCGAAACCAAAACAATGAAACCTTAACTAGAGACTATGAGTGATGGTACTAACCGATTGTGTGTCGACCTTGGGACCTAACCTCCGTCAACTGCGGCGTAGAACGAAAGAGATGCAGGGGGTGTCGCAGGTTTTCTACAGGTATGGTAGGGTTTAATTTTTGTTTAGAGTTTTATTCCCCCCAGTCGCCTATTACGTATAAATATATAAGAGAGTTTGGGGCGGTGGACTATACTGACCGGTTGTGATAATGGGCTCAAGCCCAAGTGGAAATTAATAACTAAGGGGGGTTGGGGTTAATATGATTGGCAGCAATTATGGGATAGTTGCATTAAATGCGCAACATATCACGACAAAAATAAGAAACAAATGAGGATGCATGTTGACCGAGCATATGGATTTTTGACCACCGTTCCATAATAGGCTAGCCAAATAGGGCTTAAGCCCATATACTTGGGCTGATAATATGCGGCTTCACAAGCCTTGGGCGGTCTAAACATACATTCAACATAACTATAGATATAGGCCCACTTAATCCCGTATGGGTTTCGCTATGCCCATGCATGATCCACCTAGACTTATTTACGTAATTAGAGATATAAGCGGCCAAAAACATAAATGTAAGCTAACAAACAAAACTCTTACACGTGACGTTTAAGTTTAACAGAATTATAACGGCATGAATTAACATTACTGACTTCGAAAGTTCGGGTTGTCACATTATCCCCAACTTAAAAGAAATTTCGTCCCGAAATTTAGCACGTGGTTGCTGAGGAAGCTAGTTAGGTTGAGTGGTTTTCTGGTTTTCCTGGGGTGTCACAACAATGGTTTATATCTTATATTTATCTGGCGCCGTGTCACAATAGTGACATGTCACAATGGTGACGATGGTCATACCACTATTAGGTCAATGAACCCAAATAGTGATGATTATCCCTAGTAGGTCAATGAACCTAACTGGGAGAAAATTAGTAATGTGCACAATACCCCACTAGCCAGTGATTCAAGATATCCATGACTTAGTCCCTGTAATTATAACTTTTAAAAATAATTTGGAGTATTGTAAAACAGTTGATAAAAAGAGAATGACTCACAAACTGTGAGAAAAGAGAATGGACTCACATTGCAGATTTAACGAGCAGATTATAAGCCTACTGATTAGCCTTGATTAACCTAATTTAATTCACAATACACGCAAACGGGGTTAGTAACTAATACAGTAGTTACGTCAATTCACGAGATTAAACCCTCACAACGATTAACAAAGTGCAATACTTAACAATTCAGCGGATTCACAACGAATGACAGAGCATAGTCCGAATTCGGACAGCACTCAAACATTCAAGTCGAAATCACGATGAATAACAAAGTATAAACTCAATTTGAGCAGCACTCAAACAATCGTTGGATAGTTACAATCGATCGGACGTTGAATCGTAATAGCGATCGAGTTATTACCCTGATTGCGGCAGCGATTCGAGATCTATGTGTGTTTTAATAGTATACAGGCGATATTTCCGTGTGTATTTGGAGTTATAACGTTGTTTCAGTGCCCAAAATCAAGTCCCAGACACCCCTATTTATACATAAAATTTGGACCCCCTCGCGTGACGCGAGGGGTACCCCCCTGGGCTTCGCGTAGCGCGAGGAGTCAACTATTTTCTATAGGTAGCCACGTCCCTAACTAGGCTTGCTGAGTCGACAGTTTCTCAAAATTCGGTTTTGACGGATAGTTATTAAGATAATCGTAACTAGGGTTTTACCCCCCTGAGTTTTAGGGGCCCTGATCCTGATTCTGAAAATTCTGAAAATTTTAGAGTTTGTGTAGAATCACTTGGGTGTCTCAATTAGGGTTTCCTTATTATATAGTTAACATCATAAGTAATGTTTTTAGTGAGAGTTGTTACATGAAGTGCTTTCTTTGTCGTCTTTTCTTGACATACTTCCTTTTTTTATTTACGTTTTTAGATTTTTTTTTCTTTCTTATCTTCCTTGCTTTACTTCAAGATTTTCTTGCTGTTCTTCAATCTCTCTTCTTGCTTGCACCACACAAATTGTTAACTTGCTTGTATCACACTAGTTTTCTTTGCCACATAGGCCTTGATTTGCCACTTAGGTCTTCTTTGCCACACAAGCCTTCTTTGCCACATTGGTCTTGATTACTACACAGGTCTTTGTTTCTTGCTTTGCCACACAGGTTTTGTTACCATGAAGGTTTTGCACTACGAAGGTTTTGTTCCACGAAGGATTTGTACCACGAAGGTCTTTATACCACGAAGGTTTTTGCACCACGAAGGTTTTGCACCACAAAGGTTTTTGCATAGGTTTTGTAACGGTCTTGCAATACTTGTGGTTTCGGATTGGTTTGATTTGCTTTCATCAATGATTCTTTGATTTATTATATAATTATTTTAAAAAAATTGATTTTAATTCTGATTTAAAACTTCCGATTTTATAAAAAAAATAGTTATTCACACTTTTCGGAAAGAACTTTGATTTACTTCCTTGAACGAGTGAATTTTATATATTTTAGTTTTCTTATTCCAAAAGTTTCAATGAAACTCAATCAATTACCACCAGATTAGTTAATTTTAAAACTAAGTATTGATGAAACAAATCAAAACTTATGGTTTGGAGATCAATTCTTCTTCGATATTGATGAAACAAATCTTGTTGCCTATTCTTTTCTTTGATTGCACAGAAAAGCGGATTTCAATCGGCTTCTTCTTCTTCCCAGACTTGAAACATGTGCTCTGAATAATTGCATCCCAAACTTTTATGAACACAATGATAAACTACAAACAATCGAATGAAAAATTGTATTAAATATGAAAGTATAACAATCGAATGAATAATTGTATTAAATATGAAAGTATAAGTGATTCTGATGATTACAAATGAAATAGACAAACTCTATTTATACTAAATGAACAGGTGTGAATGAATAGATGTGTCTTCTCCATGAATCGATGCATCTGTTGAAGTCTGTGATGTTTGTCGCCTTCTTAAGAGTTGCGTCTCCAGGGAGAGGCTCGATTCCCTTTGTGTAGGTTACAATCTTTCCTTTTGTCGCTTCCAAGCCTCGCACTTGTTCAACTAATCTATTTACAACATAAACTATCTACTAATTATAGAACAACCTTGTATTTAGTTTAAGCATCAATAGTTAGTGTCAAGGGTGCTGAAAATGGATAGATGTACAAGCCTTCAATTTTGCCATTTCCTTGCTAACTTGTAGGTCTAATGTTGTCACTTTTGTGGTGAGTTTTGTTCTTTTGACATGTTTAAAAAACATTTTAGGCATCTTAATGTTATTATTAAGTTTCTCCATCAGCTTCGTATTGATCAGTTGTGTATTAATATAACATGTGTATGTATTGGGCTGCCATCCTTGAATTGAGATTGTGTCAAGTTCGATCTTAACTCTTAAGACTCAAGCTTAGTGTCAGTTGATTACTCATTTACAACTCTAGTTGGTAATGACATCCAAGCCTCATGATCATGATTCATTCATCAACAAATGATTTTGGTAAAGAAAAATGCATGTGGGTACATATCCTTCTAATTAGATTATACCCTAGGTTAATAATCTAGGTCTACTCAAATTGAACAACGAATCATAGTGCTTGTTACTTTAAAAATGGATCAAAAATCTAAATAAATGAGCAACACCGAGACAATTGATTGTTGTCACCGCCTACCGGTTGTGCCACAAGCATTTACTCCTCCATCGTCGGGAACATCATCCTTGGCACCTCCTCCATCTCGCCATCACCGCCTCCACCACGCCACCATAACCGCTGCCACAGCCATCTCCGCCATTACCCATTGCAACTAGCCACAACAAAAATGAATATTGTGAATGACCTTATACTTTAATATTTTTCTAAAACAAGTAAACTAACTCATTTCAACCCATGCAAATTTTAGTTAAGACATGTTTTGACCCAAACCAAACTGATACTTTTAAAACCGTCTATTTTAGGATCAGCACCCGGCCCGGCCCGACCTGACCCGCTAGTTTTGTAATAATATCCAAATCTACCAGCCTACCACCAAGATCAAGCGGTACATTTATGAGGCCCAAAATAGTTGTAAAAGATATCTCCTAAACTTACTATTCTTAGAAACCCTAAACCTAAAATGATGAAGAGCTGGAGTTTAAAGATACACTTGTCACAATTCCTTTCTGACGTGCCAAAAACATCACATACTATAAATCACCCATAGTGAAACATACATACCATAAACAAATAACAATAATAATCAAAGATGAAAGGACCAACGGCTTTTGCCATGTTAGCAATGATAGTCATGGCTCTAGTCATGGTGCACCCAAGTGAAGCCATTAGTTGTGGTGAACTTACTAACATGCTCACACCGTGCCTACCCTACCTCAGATCTGGTGCAGGAGGCTCACCCACAAAGAGTTGTTGTGATGGTGCCAGGAAGGTTCAAGGTGCCACCCGGAGCAAAGCGGATAGGCGAACCGCTTGCAAATGTTTCAAGAGCTCGGGACCTCAGCTAAAGGTTCGACCGGACCTTGCCGGTAGCCTTCCAGGAAAGTGTGGTGTCTCCACCACCATTCCGATCAATCCCAACATCAACTGCGACTCGTAAGCAGACACTACTAGAAAACTGTCGATTTCTTAATAAAATTTTGTCAGAAATTTCGACCATTTTCTGACATAAAAACTGACAAAATAAAACTTCATTGGTGACTTCTAACTATTCCGAAGAAAGAAAAGTCTTTTCAGTTCTTCGGAAAATGGTCAGAATTTTAAATGAAATCTTAATTTTTTAAAATTTGACATGAGTTTAAATGAAATTTTATTTTTTTAAAATTTGACATGAGTTATCTCTTTTTTATTTTATAAAACATGGATATTTTGTCTCTTATAAATTTAAACAATAAATGGATGGAGTTAGCGGATCCGGTTTAATTGAAACAAAAATGAAATTGTGGACTGAAAAAAGTCAAATTTAAATTTACGACTAAAATAGTTGTTTATGTCAAACTACATATAACTAAAACCATATTTAACTAGTACTTTAATTTACATTGGAAATTTGTCAAAAAAAATTACCACGAAATATTTGTTTGATTTTTTTATAATCGTTAAACTAATGATATTTTGTTGGTAAATGGTGCAGGATTTGATGAGTTGTCGGAGACTAATAGGCAATGATAGGAGGCATGACGGTGTGGTGGTGTTTAGCCGCCGGAATAAATAAATGTGTTTCTTTTATATGTTATCTAAAGTTTGGTATTTTATGTACTAGTCATATTACATATACATTATAAATAAAGTATGCCATCAGTTTACGTAATTCAGTCATATGAGTTTTACGTTCTTTTAAAATACATAAGGACTCAATTTGGGTCTATTAAATTAAACAATAGACTTAAATAAATGATTCTCATAACTCTCACTAACTTAAAAGGGTCTGAATGAAATCACAATCATCGTTTGTCTACACCATGTTGGCTATCACCACTGCCATCGTCTCAACCACCACTTGATGGCCATCATCGTCACAACTACCGTCGTCTACACCACCACGTACTACTTAATGGTTGTCATCCCCACCGACGACATCATGTCGCAACGTTTTAGTCCGAACTTGTTATCACCCTAACAAAATTGATAACTTTTTTAGGTGATCATTCATTTAATTTAACCCGAGCCCGTTTTGACACGTCATCTTAAACCACCACCTTTTTTCCACAGATGAATGATATTTAAGGGGCTTTTTGACAACTTCTGAATGAGTAAGTGTTAAACCAGTAAGAGATCAGTAAGAGGTCTGAATAGTATAATGCTTAACCGTTCAAAGGCAAATGTCTGACCATTTCAGATAAGAGGGCCGTCTTAACCATTCAGACTCAATATAATGGTTAATCATTCAAAGGTAAATGTCTGAATGATTCAGACATCTACTCGTATAACAAACAGCCTAAACCAATAAGTGCTGAACCAGTAATTAAAAGTTCTGAATCATTAAAAGTCTCTTTAAGAGCTAAACAAACAGCCACTAAATCCACCACGAAGACTAAGCGGTACGTTTATAAATACATGATGTAACAAAATGTGACCAAAATAGTCCCAACATAGATATTTTCTAACCATGCTATTTTTAGAAACCCTAAAAACAAAAAGAAAAAATAGCTGGAGTTCAAAACTACACTTGTCACATTTCATTTTTACGTGCAAAAAATCATCTGATACATCTCACCATCATCACCGATCACCTCTCCTATAAATTAAATCACCCACCCACACACACATCAACCAAGTGAAACAAATAATAATAACCAAACATGAAAGGAACATCAATGGGTGTAGCCATTTTAGCAATGATAGTCATGGCTCAACTCATGGTGCACCCAAGTGTAGCCATTACTTGCAATGATGTTACCGGCAATCTCACACCGTGCCTACCCTACCTTAGATCAGGTGGTAAACCGACTCCGGCTTGTTGTGCTGGAGCCAAGAAACTTCTAGGTGCCACCCGGACCCAAGCGGATAGGCGAACCGCTTGCAAGTGTGCTAAAACCGCGGCTCCACAGCTTAAGGTCCGGCCGGATATGGCCAGTAGCCTTCCCGGAAAGTGTGGTATCTCCACCAGCATTCCGATCAATCCCAACGTCAACTGTAACACGTGAGTAGCTAGCTAGATTCAAATACTTAAATATTTATCTTAATTTTTCCATGACTATATATATATATATTTGAATCATTCTTCCTATTTTTTTTCATAACTAACTTTTTTTGTATATATAATAATGATCATAACTGCAAATTACATAAGAATAGCAGGTAGACGAGTAACAAACTACACGGTCATCCCTTTCTGAATAGAAAACCCTAATCTGCTAAAATAAAGTTTTTTCTGTACATTTGCGACGAAATAAATGGTTAAATAAATACATAAAATTAATAATTAAGTTTTTTCGTAGGAATTTACAACGATAATGAGTCGGAAAATTGAATTTGGCCGGTTTTGAAGTATTTATTTCTAGTAGTGATATATGTTGTTTAATTTATGGTGCAGCATTCCTTGAGGTGGCAGGATGATCGTTGCCGGAAAGTAATAAGCAATGAAAGTAGAAGCGACGGCGTGGTGGTGTATCGCCGGCGGAATAAATAACTGTGTTTCTTATATTTAATTACATGTTATATATATAGATTATGGTATGGTATGGTATGATTGTATGTAGTATGGAGTTGGCATGTTACATATATATTAAATTAAATAATAATAAATTATGCCATTATTCCCGATCTCTTTTTCAAGTTTTTTTCTAGCATCGTTGGTTTTGATTTACTTGATTCAATCTGCTGATAGTTTCCGAAGATTACATGCGAATATTACTGACAAGAAATTAAAGTTCTTACAACTTTGTTAAAAAGGGAGCTCATTGTAAAAAATGAATAAAAAGAGGAACTTAAAAAAGTAAATCCTTGGCATAAAAGAACGGGAAAATTACCAAATTGTCATTTGACCAAATAAAATTTACAAAAATGACATCTTCCTCCCTCGGTGGAGAGGGGCTTCAAACATGCCTCGCGTCTGTCATTGTTATAGCTACACGTAGGGGTGTGTGAAAAACCGAATCATAATCGAATTAACTGATAAAATCGAACCGAAAAAACCGAACCAAATAAAAAACCGGTGGGTCGGTTAATGGTTTTTTGAAAACCGAAAGTAGCGGGTCGGCTATGGTTATTATTTTTTCCATACCCACCATAACCGAACCGAACCGACATGTAATAAATCTTTGTAGGATTTAGAACTTTTCACTATATTTTTAATATTTTATGTTTTTGACTTAAAATTTTTAGTACTTATGGGTTTCTCATATCATTTTGTGGTTTTGGTTGAATATTTGAATTTATGGAATGTATCATATCACTTTATTTGGATATTCGATAATAGTTGGTATTAATATTATAGATTATATGTATTTTTTAATACTATATAATATACTAATATATACAAATATGCAATAACAATTTATTCCACTTAAAAAAATTAAGCTATTTTTAGCTAAGCTAAATACACGGTTAACCACCCATAACCGACCCGCTATAACCATCAAAACTGAATAACCATAACCATCATAGCCGATCGGTTATGGTTATGGTTATCCAATAACCGACATCGCGGTTATGGTTATGGTTTTTGGTCAAAACCGACCCAAACCGACCCATGCACACCCCTAGCTACACGTGTCCAGAATCTGAATCTGGGATGAGTCAGCGGCCGGCGCATCAAAGCCAAAATGGTAACACGTGTCCAGAATATGAATCTGGGATGAGTCGGGGCACATCAAAGACAAAATGGTAACATGTGTCCAGAATATGAATCTGGGATGAGTCGGCGGCCGGCGCATCAAAGCCAAAATTGTATGCGTCGGTCTTATGGCTTGGCTGACGCGTCGAACATGGCTCGGTTTAGTTGGTTTTAGTGGCTCGGCTGACCCCTCGATGTGGCTCAACTGAAGCATCACGTTAATATTTTTTTTTTTTTTTGACTTTTTAACTTTATTAATTTTAGATACCATATTATTTTATCGAGTCTAAAAATACGCAGCCTTGTCTAGTTCTTTTAAAAAACGGTTTTTCAATGGTGTATTTTCACATGATAGGAAGAACTTATATTTTAATGATAGAAAAAACCTTAGGGAAAACTTTAACTATTTTGTTTCAACATAACGTTTTTCTAAGCTTTAAAATTGCAGGTACTTATTATCAACACTGGTTTTCAATTTTCTCTCTACGAGGTTTGGATCATCATATGAATATAAGTAACTTGAAGATGACAACGCGTTGACTATTTAATGAACTCCGGGATGACAACGTGTTAAATATATAAGGAACGTGAAGAAGATAACGTGTGATTCGACGTATTTGTTCGATTTTTGTTATATATTGTATTTTGAAAATATATTATCCGATGTAACTCGTATGCTTAAGAAATTGATTGTTTTCTAGTATTTTTTTATTAAGTTAAATTCTGACACAACACTATAAATAAAAGTAACGGCAAGTACGAAACAACCACATTTGCATTCCTGTCTAAAATCATAAGTTATGGGTGGTGGTGAAGTCGGACCTTCAAACCTTAGACGATCCTCGCGTCGACGTTCTACACCTGAAACTGCTCCACATGCAGTTACTCATTCTTATGCAGTTAACAACCCTTCCCCGGCTGCATTACCAGTTAACAACCTGCCACCGGCTGCGTTACCCATTATACCCCAGAACCCTCGACCGGTTGCAGCCTACGAAGCACCGGTAGCAAGAGCACTCCGGTCACCTCGTTTAAATCCTCATCTTTTTAACCATGCACCTACAAATGAGTTGGCCTGACCACTCTAATGTGTCGGCCTGACCACTTTGTTGGATGCGTCACTTAAGCGCATGGGAAGCGTCAGCCATAAAACAAGAGAGACACAAGCCACACAAGTTGGGATACCAAGACGCAAGCCACGTAGGAGGCGTCATAGGCGACGCATCAGATTTGTCGGACACGTGTCAGATCCAGGTTAACGGACGCAATAACTGACATGATCAACGCAAGCCCTGTGTGAAGCCCCTCTCCACTCAAATCTTTTATCGCCATAATCCTCCAAAAGTAACACAAGTGGGGATCGAACTTGGGTCTCCACCGGAGAATCCAAGCCTCCGAACTATAGGCCACAAGTAGAGATTCTATTTTAGAGACCATTCAACCCACCCTTGAACTGATCTCTTAAATCCAGAACTTTTAGATTTTTTAAACATTAATTTCTTAACACACCTTATTTCAGATATAGCAAAAGAAGAATTGTTTGAGCTAGTAAACGCTTGTTTGTAAAAGGTGACTTCTATTTTAGTCAAGAGAGAAGTAGGATAGTAATCTCTACCAACTGACACAAATTATACAAGATGATCACTACCCAATTTTAGTTAACATCCATCCAAAACACTATACAGGTTGTGTTCAATGTTCATGTGTTCACATCTCTTTTACTATCTAGCGTTTACTTAACAAACAAAAAGCTTTTGAAAAAGTAATCATTAAACTAAAAACAACTTATTCAACCTCTCATTACAAAACGCATGACTTGTTACTAAACGATCGTAAATCATCTGGGATAGAACCCTAGAGCTATATATCTTCGAGGCATGATTGTCACAGCGACGAAGTATTAATTCATGCATACCATGTTTATCACTTATATGAGTTAATCATTCATTCATAAATGTTTAACAAACAAGATGATTATAGGTAGTAGACACTAGAACTTGAAAAAGGATTGTAAATTGGTAAAGCAAAGAATAGCCTTCCACTGTATTACCTTGCAGGTGTTCAAGATCAAAAATGAGAAACATGAATTACCATCATAATGTAACAAGTAGAATATGATTTTTTTTTTTTACTTCAGTAGAAAATAAGGATCAAAACCATCCCAGACCGCCACATTGCCGCCGGCACACTCACTGTCTGATTCCTCGTGTAGTCTAACCAATGCTAAAAACAGGTTACGAATCAGAGGGTTACCAACAAACGGTTTAATCGCATCTCCAAGATCAGATACTTCTGTCACCAAGGACCCACGGTTTACCAATCTTCCTTTTAAAATGCACTGAGAGAGCGTGTAAACACCAAGAAGATTTGAATAAACGGGCAAAAACGCATCTTTATAGTTACCCAAACCACCAATCCAGTTGACTTTTTTCTTGCCGCCGTGGTCAACAGCAAACGACATCAACCGTGAAAAGAATCTCTTTCGCCAGTCTAATAAGAAATCCAAACCGCCATTTTCATCCACCGCTAAAGATTCTGATATCGGAATATTTTCAAGATGGAAACAACAGATCTGGCAAAGAAGTAACTTTTCTTCGTGATGATTATCGATCTCCTTATCGAAAACCCGTCTCACAAGATCCCCGCTTGACCCGACATTGTTTGAAGCACTTAACACCCAATTAGAAAGATAATCAAAATAGTTAATCCAATGACCGAAAATCGAAGATAAATGCTCAAAACTTGATATTATCACTTTGTCCACTTGGCTCGGGATTACCCCGTAAGTTTCTGACGTAAAACACTTTTGAACGTCAACCGCAAGCTTGCTTCTAAGAGAAACATCCTCGTCTTCTAGAAGCTTTATGCACGTTGACCACATATCGAGTGTTCTCGAAGCATACATATCAAAGTTGCTTAACGAATTGTGTGACGGAGTTGTGGTACGGGTCACGTGTTGACCGATAAAGTCAACGGTTTGAAGTAAACCAGATGCAACCAATGACTCGGCTGCTGCTTTGCGTATGTTAACCGGCTCTGATGCATCGGCGTGTTGTTTGACTAGGTCAACATAGTAACTGATGCAGTCATACACTTTGGTTAAACTGGTTACCGAACTTACCGGATCAAATTGGCCCGTGAACATAACCGCAAACTGCTTGACACAAACTCCCATGCAGCATAAAAGAATTTCCAGCGTTTTCACGTGTCGGGTGAGCTTATATAAGGAAACTAATTTATCCCAGAAAAGAAATAGCGAATCGGAATCTATGTTACCCACAAAGCGGGTTTCGGGAACGTCTGATTTCTGAAAATTAAGCAGATTCCAAGTGTAAAGTATTTTCAAGATCAAGCAAGTGCATCTGTGATTCTTTTCTTGAAATAAACGATTCTCCATCTCGGTATGAAGATGAAGATTAACCCACTTTGTAAAACCGCTCATAGTTTCTTGACTGTCTATACAACCATTCAATTCTGCAGATTTAAGAAACAAAAGAAGCCATTTAAACGTTGCGATACGAACCTCGTATGACGCATCTGACATGGATCGTATCAGCCTTTCTTGAAAACCGGTAAAACGGTTACTCGTTTCCGATACACGGAATAAACTTGATGCAAGGGGATTGTGTGGAATAGGGATAAAGGTGTCGTCTTTATCGATGTTTTTCGATGTGTGGAAAACGCAGTTGAAATACGAAGTTGCCGCCTGTTTTCGACATTCTGCTACTGTCGGATCGTAATACAGTAACCCACCAGAAGCTTCTGAATCCAAGCATTCGGAAGATAACTCCTGAAGGAGGTTATAAACGGCATCGAAACTTTTGCTTGCGTGGCATACTCGGGAAATATCAAGCATAATATCAAGCACCTTTAAGAAACCGGTGTTGAGTGTGGGACACCGACACGAATACGGGCTTCCGATCCATGAACGCGCGACGAGAATTTGGATCAAATCGTGTAGAATCTGGTCTTTCTTAGAGATGTCAATTAAGTTTCTACAGTTTGTATCTAGAAGAGAGATCAACTGTAATAACAAACCATGAATCATATTTGAAGAAGCTAAGTTTGTTCCAGAAGGTAGTTCGGTGGCAACGTTTAGAACGATGACTTGAAGTTTTTCATTGGATATCAGGCCCATTAAAGCTCGTGATGCGAGAACACGGACCCGGAGGTTGCTTTGCGTTGAGCACTTTCTGATGAATGGCATGAACAAAAATGGGTCCAATATGTCGCCGGTTTCACTTGCGATTGTTGAAGGCTTGAGCCTCGACAAAAGCATTAACATGGGACACAAGCTCGGGTGCACTGCCTTGGCTAGGTTTGACCCCACGTGTTCAGGTGACGCGTTTGTTAGCATCTCGGTCGCAATTTTCAGCTCACTATACAAGAACGGATGCAATGAGGGGTACCTTCAAAAAAACACAGTTAAAATTTTCCTCAGATATGATGAGTTGTGTTTAATCTCGAGCGGATCAACGATAAAATAGCTAAAAGGGGTACTGGTCAAACGGTTGAAAGTCTCCCAAAGTCTGATACTTGGTAAAATGCCATTTCCGTCCCTGAGGTTTGGCCAGTTTTGCGACTTTCGTCCGAACATTTGTTTTTCCGCATCTGGATCCAAAAGGTTTGAAATATTGTCATTTTCATCCGGCCCGTTAACCATCCATTTTTCTTCGTTCAGGGGGTATTTCCATCTTTTTTATTAACTTAAAGGGCAATCCGGTCTAACGGATTCGTTTAAGGGTATTTTTAATGCTTGTACATAAAGTGAAAAAGACCGAATTGCCCTTTAAGTAAACAAAAAAGACGAAAATACCTCTGACTGAACGGAGAAAAACAGATGGAGTTAACGAGCCAGATGAAAATGGCAAGATTTCAAACCTTTTGATCCAGATGCGGAAAAACAAACCTTTGGACATCATAACATCATAACCATACTCAGTAAATCCCATCAATAGCAAAGCTAAGGTAGGGTCTGAGGAGGGTAAGATGTAGACAGCCTTACCTCTACCCCGTAGGACTAGAGAGGCTGCTTCCAGTGAGACCCCCGGCTCGATAGTAGTTTTGCATCAAGCCTTGGGACAAAAGCCGATTAGTGCATGTGCCCCGTTGTCTTCCGGCTATCAACGCCACCACATGATGCATGATTAACCGTCCCTCGCTTTTTAACGTTATTTTCACGAAATTAGTCAAATAACGTTAAAATTAGTGCACTTTCACTTTTGCCCCCTGAGGGCCCACACATACATACATTATATGCGCATACCGCAAGCAGGGCGTAAAAACAAACCTTTGGACAAAAGTCGCAAAAGTAGCCAAACATCTGGGACGAAAATGACATTTTAATCATGATGCATAAAACCTCCAAAATCATTTTATTCAAAGATTTAGATCATTAATGTAATAATATTGTTTTTCTAGTCATAACTAGCCCATTAGTAATTTTTTTACAAATGAACAGAAAAAAGTGTTTGCCTTCATGGGTAAACTTAATCCAGCCCAGAGCGTGTTGACCCGCTCAAGAAAAAGATGTGTTTCAAGTGGACCCGTGTTGACCCGTTACCCAACCCGCACTAAAAGATGACATGTTTCAACCAGAACTTGTTGTGACCCGTTACTCAACTTGTGTCTGGCCCGCCTATTTTCCATCTTTTTCTTAATTATTAGAGAAAAGTACACGGATGGTCCCTGTGGTTTACCAAAATTTTGGATTTGGTGCCCTAGGTTTCCAAAAGTACACGGATGGTCCCTGTGGTTTGCACTTTGTGGCGCATTTAGTCCCCAGCCAACAAATCTAAAGATTTTAGCATGTCCAAGTTAGGGACTAAATGCGTTACAAAATGCAAACCACAGGGACCATCCATGTACTTTTGGAAAAAGTTGGGGACGAAATGTGTTACAAAGTGGAAACCAGAGGGACCATCCGTGTACTTTGGAAAGCTAGGGATCAAATCCAAAACTTTGGTAAACCACAAGGACCATCCGTGTACTTTACTCTAATAATTATAAATGAGATATGCAACTTTGAAATACCTGTGGAAAAATTCAAGACCAGTCAACGCACGTCTACCAGATTCTCGTTTTTGTACATTAAGAAACCCAATCATTCTCCGAACCAAAGCAGTGTAAGCAAGACACGCACCGTTTCTAACTTCCCAATACGATGAAGAAAAAGAGCGTATAGCAATAATCATAGCCTCAGCAGCAAAACCAGAAGTATCCGTAGCAAGATTCGTATCATTAAATGCTACCCGAAGAACATTAAATGCATGTACTGTTGGAATAACACCTTCATCTCGAATCTTTGAATTCAATATACTATCACCATTCATTTGTGTTTCATGTTTTGAAGCAGTTGTTTTGGTCTCGGTTTGATACGTCATGAATTTGTTGGCTAAATCGATTAGCCATCGTAGGGCCCGCGGAAGAAGTCGTTTTGGTGTGCCTTCTGGTTCTGAAAGAAAAAAAGCGATAAATGCAGCGGGAATGCCTGCACTTCTTCTTAATAAGTCGTCAACGGTTTGTTCTTTAGCCACTGTTCTTTCCATAAGCTGTTCCATCCAAGATTCAGGTAACTTGCTAAGTCTGATAATTAGAGACAGAGTTAGCAGTGTATAGTTAATTTTATAAATAGCTTATATAATGGACGAAAGGGTTGTGAATTTGTGAGTTATGAAACCACAAGAACGATGAACTTAACACGAAATCCGCGGGCTTGGGTTTAGTCTAAACTCTAAAACGGTTTCGGGTCAGTTATGGGTCAAGCCCACAAACACGTTTAGTAAACGAGTTGGGTTCAGGTTGACCCGTTTAACTAGGGGTGTGCACGGTTCTTTTCGGTTCGGTTTTTTTATTTTTTAAGTTTTTGGAACAAAATTACGTAAAATTCAAAATAAAAAATATAATCCAAGAGTTGAGAATTTTTCTTAGATGTTTACATTTAAGTTAATATATATAACCTTTTTAATTAATACTGTTCACATAAACCTAACCTTCTAATCTATTCTTATGTTTCTCCAAACTTTTTATTAAGACATTTCCGTTTATAATACTTTGAAATCATTTGATTTTTATGTTAATTTTTTTTAATTCTTATGTGTTCTTAATATAAACATTAAACATTCAAGAATAAAACTCAAAATTCTTAAATCAAATACATAACAAACACTAAAAAAAGAATTTTTGGGTTATTCGGTCCGGTTCGATTTGTTTAGTTTTATAAAATGCAAAACCGTAACAGAACTGTAATTTCGGTTCGCTTTATGCCAAAATGTAATATAAAAAAGAGAAATGGCATGCGCTTATTTTAAGACAAACTTGCAGAAAACAACCTTTATGTTTGCCTCAAACTGCACTTTATACCTTTCACTATGAAATCGGCAAAAACCAACCTTTATGTTCATGTTTTATTACACCCTATAACCTTTAGCACTAACCACGTCAAAAAAATTCAGTTAAATGGACTCACATGCCTTGCACGTGAGGGCATTTAAGTCTTTTATTTTTAAATTAAAACAATACTTTTTTATTAATAGAAACCCACCTGCACCCCACCCCACCCTCACCCTACCTTCTCTCTCCCTTTATCTCTCTTTCTTTCTTTCTCTCTCCCTTTATGTACTGCTCTGTCAGCCAACTTTAGTTCTATACCGGCAACGAACGGTGAGTCAAATGCAGTTATAGGTCCGACGAGTCAAAATTTTCTCCGAGGAGTTCAAAGTTTGGCAGGTACAACTCTGGCGACATCACCCCTCGCTTTAGCAGGCACAAATCAAACCAGGTTCACGTCTACGGCGAGCCAAAGTTTTCTCCGGCGAGTTCAATGTTTACGGTTAGGCTTCAAGACGATGGTTGGGTGATTGTTGTAACTGGGTTTCCGGATTAGTGATGAAATAACAAATAAAGCAGCTTGGTTTCGAAAGTACACCACTCCATTAAAACCTTGACAACTTAGCACTTAGCAGCCAAGTGTAGTGTGGCCGACTTCCAACTGACTGTCCGAACAAAATAAAGTCTTCCTGGCAACTTAGCATACATATTACTCTCCCTTGGCTGGAAAGAAAAAATAAATTGAAGAATATTGTGGTGATCGGAGATGATGAGATGATGACTGGTGATGATGCGGCGATGATAGGCGGAGGTTACTGGTGGCGGTATCACCAGTGACGGAAACGGGAACAGGAACGGCGGCGGTGTTAGATGACGATGGTGATGAGTCGGTGGTGATTGTTGATGAAGACGGCGGCAATAAAGGAAGGGAGTGATTCTAGATACATATCACTTTTCATCTTCTTTTATACACATATTTGTTTCTTCTGTAAGTCTATATAATAACATTCTGTGTGGTCGGTATTCTATATTTCTAATGCATATACATGTATGTATGGACAATATAATAATTAACAATTGAAGTTTACCATTTAATGCTCCAATACAATACAGTTGTAGTTGTTGATGATTTGGATTTTGTGGTTTTTTTTAATGAAAATATATATTAAATAAGGATTTAAAAAGACCAAAAAGCCCTCACATGTTTTTCATGTGAGGTGATTTAACCAAGAAATCTAATGGTGTTAGTGTTAAAGGTTGACCCATGTATCAAAACATGAACATAAAGGTTGGGTTTGGCCGATTTCATAGTGAAAGGTATAAAGTGCAGTTTAGGTATAACACAAAGGTTGATTTGTGTAATTTGGTCTTATTTTAATTTAAAATGTAACTGTTTTACATACATCTGTATTTTTCGTTGTAGATTTATAATTTTTAGAGAATTAACATGCAAAATATAAAAACTATTTCGGGTTAAACTAAGCGTGTTCATATCAACCCACGAATATTTGTGTTGTGTTTGGGTTCACGTGTCTCACACAATTTTCAGGTTCGGGTTCGTGTGAAGTTCGACCCACCAACCCACGAACATGACCGTTAAACGCACCCCCAATTGGACAATATTTTTCGTCCCTAAAAACATACCTTGGATTGTCTGAGCAAAGTAACCGATTGCACAGAGCAGTAAAACCCGCCCTAGTCTTATCAATTGCACCATTATGTTTCATTTTCATGAGAACTTCAAGGAAGTGGGCCCCGATAGTCTCTAGTTGTTTGAAGTCGAGAACAGCATTATCCGTCATGCTTGCATCATCATGTGCGTCAGATAACGCGCCACATTCCCGTGAGTTGTCTGATGTAGGCAATGGAACTTTCCTTATAATAGTTCCTAGAAGAAGACTCACCTATTTGATTTAAAAGTCGTTGTGTGAGATTAGATAAAAAAAAAATACGATGAAATTCGAGTACATAATCAAAAGAAAACATAGCAAGTACCTCTTTCATTGCAAGCCAGCAACCAACCATAACAACCTGAGCAGAGGGGCCCACATCCTGTACCGATTTCGAGCATGTTTCTTTCTCAGCAGGTACAGGAATATCCACGTCAGCACTCGTGTCCCATACGTAAGAAGCGTCATCCATATCATCCATAAGATCCTCAACATCCTCAGGTAAATGCCAAGCATCAGCCGAAACCACCGAAAGCGCCATTAGCGTTATTCTCGTGACTAACTCAAGTAGTTTCTCGAGTGCATGCTTCATACCATAAACATTATTCAACACTATATCTGAATTCCAGTCTAGTTCTTCAAACGTATAACGAAGCGTAAGCAACACCCCATGAACAAAGCTGTTCCTGCACGCATCCGAAAGATCTTTTTCTCCCATTTCAACAGAAGCACGCAGCCAATCAATAAGTGACGTTACATACTCCACAACAGGAGAATGTACTTCCGGTTTTTGTGAACAAAAAGAAACGTAATTACTTGACGGTTTAACAACCCACCCAAGGTCCAAAACATATTTCCGGAAAACGAGTCGCATTGTTAACGCCCCGGCGTCACTTTCTCTAACACGAGGACTACACACTAAATGCTTAGCCCAAATGATTACTTCTTTGACCATGTCTGTGGTCAACATTCCGGGAAGTGGGGTCGGGAAATGCAGCAGTATGTGAAAAGAATTCTCTCTCAGCCGATCCCAGCTGTCAACAATCGAACTAACAAGCAATAAAGTTGCTTCGGGTGACGTAAACCCCGCATCATACGGAGTGATTAACGTGGTTTCGGAACTAGCATCTTGAACAATCGGAACAATCGAAAAGGTATTGTTCATTACTAACATGAGATCCATAGCCATTATTTTCCTTTCGTATGGAGCCGATGGGTAGCATGAGAAAAACAAAAAGCTACTCAACCACTTCATAAAGCGAAAAAGTTCATCAGCCCGTTTTAGATTAACATCCTCTGTTTCTTTATAACGTATCACACCGTTGTTAACCGGTTGCCAGTTTTTTTGCTTTATTTGTCTCTCTAAAGCGGTGCGAACTCGAGAAAAGAACTTTCTAAACAAACTGGTCAACTTCATTTGAAAAGAAGTCGAAGAGCACCGCACGTTTAACGGCATTGCTTCTTTCATCATACTTAGCTCTAACGAAGACGGTAAACTGGCGGTTTTAGGGTTTAAAAATAATGACTCTATTGCATCTGTGCGAAGTGACTCGTCCACATGAGTCAACGCTAGCATGAGCCACTTTACAGGAACTTTTACATCTATACCCTTTACACAAAGTAGAGCATAATCGCCACTCTCAAACCTATCAACGTCACCTTCGATTAAAGCAAGAGAACGCGAAACCTTCAGCAGTGAAACCAGAACCGCCACCTTCTTTTCAACTTTGAGATTCATATTTGTATCGTAAACATCCGGATAAGAAATTAAAGAACTTTCTCCAACCGCCCCAATGGAGATAAAACCAAGCATTGGAAATATACTGTCTACATCCACATCAAGAAACACCGGAAACGCATACGTGTTCAAATTCGACCGTAATTTCGAGTTTCCGGAAGCAAGTCCGTGCATAAACGGAGGCAAGCAAGCTTTTCGATAATTCGTATACCCGTTTTCCACACCGTCACTACTCCAAAACTCATCACGCAAACATTCAATAAAACATTTCAAGAAAGTTGTGGCAGCACAGCATACGTCATCATCGATGTACGCCCACGCTGTCTCGTACATCAAATCGGGGCTCATTTCCAAAATCGTTTTTGCTCCGAGTCGTTTTGTAAGTGAAGCTAATGGCACATATCTACCCTTGCAACGTGCACCCATACGAAGAAGAGAATACACGATCTTCTTTAAGAACAACTGAATTCTCTCCTTACCGTCTGTAGAAGGGAGACTAGATTGTATATCTAAAAAGATATCGAAAATCAAATGTACTTGTTTGACAGTTTGACTTAACGGGTCCTCGAGGTTATTCCATATAATCCTCAAAATCCGTGCAGCTATATCATCTGAAATGATATCATAATCTTTGTTCAGGCTAGTTTGTATCAATGTTTTTATCTGTTGCATACAAATCTGCATCACAGTCAACGCGTGAAAGTTAAAGTGACTATCGGTCGGATTCTCACAGTATTTGCACAGTTCAGGCAAAATTCCATCATAAAGTATTGTTTGAGCTGAAATATCACCATTCTCAGTCTCACAACCACATACAAAAGGAGTATTAAGCAAAGTTCTCGGGACTGAAGTAAGTATCCCTCTGATCAAACAGAGCCTCGTAAGCACAGAAAACTCTCGAATTTCCGAAAACAAATCCCCTTTATACGGAATCTTCATCAACACAGCTCGAAACGCATTACTGGAACTTAAACCATGACGAAAAACACCTTCCATAAACGCCAACCCAAGCTCTTCAGAACCGAGACACACTTGCAACGCCGCACAGAAGCTCACACCAGCAGCCACAAAACAATCTCTCGAAAACGCTTCCGACCTCAAAACACTCAAAATCGTAGTCAAAATCATCTCCATAATATTAGCATCACTGCTGAATTTCGCCGGACAACGCTGCAGCAAGTAATAAACACACGACAATGCCTCCTGACACTGCTCCATAACCACCGGCGAAGGCCTACACCGCTCATCCGTCTCCAACACCACACTATTCAACCCCGAAACCACATCCATTCCCATCAAAACCGCACACTCCTCCACCACTTCCACTAAATAACCTAGTTTGGGCGAACTCATCATCGATAAACCTACACGCGACACACAAAACCTCTTCCTCTTCACATTCTCATTCAAATTCAAATCTGCATACTCTTCACATATAGATCTAAAACAATCACTAATAACCGACTGAAAACCGCTCGTTTTCGCTAAAACCGACACTAAAGTCCTATGCAAGGGGACCGAATTCTCGAAAAACAATATCTCTAAGTAAAACCTAGAGGCGTGAGCTATAACGGTTTCGTTACTAGTTTTAACTAACTCTGTGAAAGCGGTTGCAACTTTTTTGGCGTGATTAAGTTGCGTGTAGGTTGAGTTAAGTGTGACTAGTTCGTTGAGGAGAGAATAGAATGTTAACGTACCGGATGAATTGTGGATTTGAGAATCAGGTAGGTTGATGAAGTTAGTTAGGGCTTGTTTGTAGTGGTGAGGGAAGATGATTGCGCTGTAGGTGTAGCGGTGGCGGTGTTGTAACGCTCGCCATTTCGCAGACATGATTGGTTGAGTTGAACGGTGGAGTTAAAGGTTGAAAGTTACGATTTCCGGCGACGACGGTGGTGGTGGAGGTGGCGGCGGTGGGAGAGACGCGGCGTTGTTATTGCGAAGAAGGTATACGACGGGGGGTTTCGGGATTTTAGGGTGGGTTTTGCAAAAATTGGGTTTAACTATACGTACAAACACTTCTACTTCTACCAAGTTTTTTTAAACTAAAAGAGTTAAATGTTTGGTTGGTCTATGTGATTTTCAAAAATTTCATAGTTGGTCTTAGTGGTTTACTAATTATATGTGTGGTTCTAAAAGTTGTCAAAAATGAACTTGGTTGGTCCTCTGACCTAACCTCTGTTAAATTTTTCAGTTAACTATGTATGAAATGACTATATTACCCCTGAACAATTAAAAGAAATAAAAAATATATATAAAGAAGACTGATCTTCTTCTACCTCTAACACCACCACCTCCTCCACCTTCACACGACAACTCCTCCCTTCTTCTGTTAAATTTCTCAAACCCGCGACACCCACACGATAACTCCTCCCTTCTTCTCTTGAAATCGTCGCCCATAACAACCTGCAACCCCATCTCTCCATCTCATTTTATAACTCCGGTGAACAACCAGGAGGAGCCGCCGCTACGGCGGCGGTGGTGGTGAGCTTTGACTTCGATTTCCAGTGTCTCCTCGTCTCCAACAAGCACACCCGTAACCCCTGCTCTCCCGTCTTACCGGTCGCACACCCCCCTGGTCACTCCGGTGACGGCGGTGCTGAGGTTTTCCGTCGATGATGATGACGATGATACAAGATGATGTTACTGATGATGCCGGTGGAGACCGTCCGACGAAGGCAGTGACCACCGGAACTCCGGTGAGCTCTGCACATTTTTCGTATTTATTCTTCTTTTCTTATTTTTATTTTTATGTTATATGACTCGATCTTCGACTTTCCTTCTGTTTCCGGTGATTAATGATGAGGACGATGTATGTGATGTGGTGGGGGTTACGTCTTAGCATTAACACCACCGCCTCCCTCCACCACAAATTGAGATGAATCACTGGTGGTGATTGTTGAAGATGAAGGTGGGTGGTGGGTTTTTAGAGAGAGAGGGGGGGGGGAGGAAGAAGAAGAGTCTCTTTATATATTTTTTTTATTTTTTTTAATTGTTCAGGGGTAATATAGTCATTTCATACATAGTTAACTGAGAAATTTAACAGAGGTTAGGTCAGGGGACCAACCGAGTTCATTTTTGACAACTTTTGGGACCACGCGTGTAATTAGTAAACCCCTAGGACCAACTATGAAATTTTTGCAAACCATAGGGACCAACCAAGCATTTAACTCTAAACTAAAATATATACTTCATTGTTGTTTTAAAAAAAAAGTTATTACCATAAAATGAAGTATCTTTTTATCTTTAAGTATCATATTATTGTATTTTTTTATTTATAAAGGGTGAGGAATAAATAGAAAGTTTATTTTGGCTAGAAAGAATAGAAATTAATAGGATTATGACATGTGGTAAAATTTAAAATAAAGAGAAACGCTATTTTAGTCAATCGTATCATTTCTTCTTCCTTCTTCTCCCCAGTAACTTCAAAACTCACCATTTTCAAAACCCAGCATCTTCAACATTTTCTTCACTTACTATCTCAATAATCACTACATTATAGTGCAACTTTCGTCACCAATCAATGATTCAAACACCCGATCAACATGTTCTTCAGCATTTTTTAAAGAAAACCCAGTTTAATTTCATACAAAATCTCGTTTTTTCTGGTGATCTTGAAGATAATCACTCGATCTGTTTGATTCGATCGCTGATAAGTGTTTCAATCATTCAAATTCCATCAATCGTTGAAGAAATCGGCTTCGATCCATGTAAGAAATTCTTTAATTTCATTTTTACGATCTAGGTTTTTTATTTAGTCATTGCGTTTTACAATATTGGCGGGGGTCCGGGGGCAGTGCCCCTGGTAGCAGGGTCCAAGGGGCGGCAGCCCCTGGCGGGGTCCAAGGGGCAGAGCCCCTGGCTGGGGTCGAATTGCCTCTGGAAAACTTAATTTTCTGTAAATTGTCTCTGGAAAACTGCATTCGTTGACAGCTTTTGATATCCTACTTCCTGGTTCAGACAATTCACAGACAAAACTATTGTAGAGCCCCTGGCTGGGCAGAGCCTACTCCAACTTCCAAGGGGCAGATCCCCTGGCTGGGGTCGAATTGCCTCTGGAAAACTGCATTCATATACAGTTTTTGATCTCCTACTTCCTGGTTCAGACAATTCACAGACAAAACTATTGTCCTGGTTCAATGCGTTTTAGAGAGAGAGAACACTTTCTTTGGTGTTTTTAGGCCATTGCGTTTTAAAACTAAGACATTTTTATGTGTTTTCTAGCCATGGCGTTTTAGAAAAACACATTTTTGAAGTGTTTTTAGTCATTGCGTTTTAGGTAAAACACATTTTTAGGTGTTTTCAGTCCATTGCGTTTTCGAAAGAACACTTTATTTTGTGTTTTAGACCATTGCGTTTTATAAATAAGACATTTTTATGTGATTTTTTGGTTATTGCGTTTTAGAAAAACACAGTTTTGAAATGTTTTCTGGCCATTGCGTTTTAGGTAAAACACATTTTTAGGTGTTTTCAGTCCATTGCGTTTTAGAAAAAAAAAACATTTTTAAGTGTTTTCTGGCCATTGGGTTTTAGAAATAAGACATTTATTTATGATTTTGGTGCATTGCGTTTTAGGTAAAAACACACTTTTATGTGTTTTCAGTCCATTGCGTTTTAGAAAGTACACTTTCTTTTGTGTTTTTAGGCTATTGCGTTTTAGAAATAAGACATTTCTTTGTGTTTTCTGGCCATTGCGTTTTACAAAAAAAGACATTTCTTTGTGTTTTTTGTGCATTGCGTTTTAGAAAAATATCACTTTTTAGGTTTTTTTTCCATTGCGTTTTACGCAACTGGGTTTTTTCCATTGCGTTTTACGCAACTAGGTTTTCAAAAAAAAAATTCAAAAATATAGCATTAGTATACTCGTTTTAAAGATAAAAAACGCTCGTTTTTTTTTTGTGCAATTTTTATAAAAAAATAATGTCGTATGAAAGAGTTATTAACGTTTAAAAAATTAGGGGGAATTGGAGGAGAGAGAAACTATTGCCTGGATTGACTAGAATGCCCAAACAAACCCACATGCCTCCACTTTTTTCCTTCAATTTCACTTATTTAATCTTAGCCCTTGATTAAATAAATAGATGGTTAAGATTACTTCCTAAGCTTCCTACCCAAATAAACTTCCTATTATATCCTAACCCTATTTATAAAAGTGACTTTTAAAAAAGTTACAAAAAGGTGTTTTATAATTGTGCTAGTTATGTAGTTGGAATGTGCTAGTATGAAAATTGTATTGTGTTGATTTTAAATCTATACATATGTTCTTATTTTGTTGTGTAATTCTTATGAAAATCAATATCAAAACAACTTACCCACATTAGTGTTTTTTGTGTGATAAAATTCAATTCCATATAAAACCCCGTTGTGCGATCAGCCTCGAAGACGAACAACAAACTGAATACAAACTAGCTGAACAAGTTGTTATGCATTTAGCCTCGAAGCAAAACTGCAGCGATAATCAACAATCAGCATCATCATTACATATTTGGTAGGTAAAATCTCCTAAAATGTGTTTTTGTATGGGTGTATAATGTTTGAGGGTTTTTGTGCTGGGTCAGATTGTGGGTTTTGTGCTGATAAATTGTAAATTACCATAGGGTTTTGTAATGTTTGATATATTGGGAATTTTCGGTGGTCTGTGAGGTGTTTTTCTGATGTGTCTAATGTTGGTTTTGTGCTATTAAAGAGTTAATTGAGATAGATGTGGGATAGATGAGTTAGTTGTTCATGTGCTGACATAGTACATGTGTGTGTGCTGATTATGTGTTAATTAAAATAAAATACAAACAAACACCAAAAGTAGATATGATCAACACATTTGATGTGCTGATAATGGAGAACGATTGAGAATGTAGTGCTAATGTCGTTTATGTTGATAATGGGGAACGACTGAAGATGAGGTGCTGATAATGGAGAACGATTAAGGATGTTATGCTAATCATATAGTGAGGTGCTATATTTTCTTTTTATTCTTGTCAGGGTTTCGTGCGCAACGCCCTCGTAGTGATTTTAAAACACATGTAAATACAGACAAAATAACAAAAGAAGTTCGCCGCAACGCGGTGATTGTGAAAAAACCTAGTTTAAATTAAAATCTAAATGAATTTCATATCAACTTACGTGAGTGTAGAAATCAAAACATATCACAATGAAGTCTCGCTAATGCATGTCTTTGAAGGCTTATTTAAGTAAACCAACTAACACTATTCACTTAACCACCGATACTTGGACATCATCATGTCAAAAGGTTAACCATATGATTGTAACGAGTCATTTCATAGATGATGATTGGGTCACATTATTAACTTTAGACCCATTCATAGTCATAAGGGGGATGACATTGCTCGTGAATTGTTAGATTGTATTCACGGTTGGGGGGATACAGAATGTTATGACTATGACCGTTGATAATGCTTATTGATCTTTTGGTGAAATAGTTGCCTAATTTGTATGATGGTGGAAAACATTTTCATGATAGGTGTATGGCACATATTTTAAACCTTATTGTGAAGGATGGATTATTGGAACATAACCATCATGTTGAATGTTTGCGAAAGGCCATTAGGTATGTTAGACATTCCGCATAAAAAATAACTAATTTCAAAAATTGCATGGAAGATTTGAATGTTGACCCAAATAAGTTTTTATGTGCTGAAATGCCTACAAGGTGGAATTCTACTTATGAGATGTTGAAAGTTGTCGTAGATCTTAAGAAGGTG
Source organism: Helianthus annuus (assembly GCF_002127325.2). NCBI lineage: Eukaryota > Viridiplantae > Streptophyta > Magnoliopsida > Asterales > Asteraceae > Helianthus > Helianthus annuus. The sequence continues at coordinate 27,878,531 of NC_035447.2, forward strand.
TTTTTTTGCTTATGAATTTAAAGACAATAGCTATCATCATGATTTAGACAAAATACCTGAAGATTCCGACTTTAAGGTGTGCAAAGCATTGGTTGAGTTTCTAGAAAATTTCAAGATCAAAACGGAAATTGTGTCGGCATCTTCAAAGCCCTCAACTCACATTTTTTTAGAGAAATCTTAGATGTAGACAAACACCACGAGAGTGGGCGGTCCACTTGGAGTTGGATTTTTATGTAATCACGGGCACAATGCGCGAGAGATATAATAAGTATTGGGGAAAATATGATAGGCTTAATGACTTTATGTATTTTGTTATTATCTTAGATCCCACTATAAAGTTTTTTTTTTCTTGAACATTGTTTTACAAAGTTGATTAGGTATGACATAACAATAGAAAATCATATGTCTAAAGAAGCAATTGAAAAAGGTGCCAGGTATGGTGCTAGAGATTGAGAACAGGCTACATGGTTTATTTAAAACATACAAAGAACGGTTCGGTAAGGTTCTTAATAACTCGGCATCTCAAGAAACGCGTAATGAAGATGTTGCGGAATGTGATGGTGAGAATGATTTTTTTTTTTTGCGGAGTTTCTAAATGTGGATGGAAGTAACTCGGTTAGAAACCGAGTTAAAGAGGTACTTATAAGAACCGAGAGTTGATTTTACTAAACGGTTTGACATACTTACATGGTGGAAACATAATGATATTCGATTCCCAATCGTGTCTCGGATGGCTAGAGGTAAAACGTTTTATCTTTTTCAAGCCTCTTTACATTTTTTTGTTACATTAATTATGTTTATTGACATTGTCTATTAAATTATTAGATATTTTGGCAATTCAAATTTCCACCGTTGCATCCGAGTCGATGTTTAGTACGAGCGGTCGTGTCCTAGACGCATATAGAACAAGATTGTCAAGTAATATTGTGGAAGCTTTGGTTTGCACTCAATATTGAGTGAGAAAATCGAGAAAGCCAATTATTGATGACATAGATGATATTTTAAAGGACGACGATATTGCCATAGGTTAAGTAGTTCTTATTTATTCAATGGTTTGGTTGTCAAATAATTTGTAGTAACTTTATTTCTTGGTTTTCTACATAGATTGAGGATGCAATAAACAAACAAAACGAAAAAGGAAAAGGGAAAATGCAAAGCGATTAGCGATATCAACTTTCTTTCGTTTGGTTCTTTTTAATCGGTTATGAATTATGATCCTTTTTTTAGATATGTTGGAATTTGGATGTTAAAAGTCGAACACATGTATGTTTTCCTTTTGATTTTTTAGTTTTTACTACATACATTTGTCTAGTTTTCCCACTATATATTACGTCAATTCAGTTAGTAACGGATGGATGGATATACATGATATTTTTAAGGTAAACCAATGGAACACACCAAAGCGGTACCAATGTGGTAAAATGCCAAAATACCGGTACCGGTATCGTACCGTTACCGAACTGAGAAATTCGGTACAGTTTCGGTATCCACTTTTCCTCAATTTTGGTAACAGTATTTTCGGTATCGGTACCGGTATGATACTGATCTCATCCCTAGGACAGCTGATTAAAGTAGGTTTATTTTTGTTTTATTAAATGAAGGTATTTGTGTGATTTCACTATATAACATAATAATTCTAATAAAGTTAAAAATTGGGCTCAGATGGTTAGAAAATGAGGATTTAAGTATCCTTTAAACTTTTTTATTCTTGGAAAATCCACACGTTACACATGCACTGCTTGTTGCGCATGTGGTTCGTTTGATTTATAAAGACCATTGGAGGGCTTCATTCCAATTTGTTGTTTTATCAAAACTCATATCGTTTCGCTATACTTGATCTTTGCATTATTGTAACACCTCGAATTTTTGTGTCCAATGATGTGTTAACACGTGTCATTTGTTTACACGTGGCATTGATATTAAATAAAGGACTAATTTTGACAAACCTTGAAAGTATGTAAATTCGAGGGTTATAAATGTCAAACAAGGGTAAATACACTGAATAGTAACCCTAAATGATGCTAGTACTTTCAAACGAATAAATCATGGGTCGTACGGAAGTGAAACGCGGAAGAAAGTGAGAAATTACGAGCTACAGGGGTTAACTGTGTCAACATGTTTAATTATACCTCTGAGTGACCCTTTAACGTTCCCGAGGCCTTGTAACAGTATAATACACTCACTAGAATACAATATATAAATTTCGCGAAGTTCCGTTTTAAAACGAGAAACTTATGATCAAATTCGTAGGAGAAGGGTTAAAAGCGTCAATAATATAATTTAAGGCTTTCCGGATAATAAATAAATTAACCGGGGGTTTAACGATACGGATAAATAACGCAAGGTCCTTAATTGTAATTAATCGAGGGCCATGTCGCAAAGTTACCCCTTCAAACCCGAAAGGTCAGGTTATTAATTACCAAAGATTCGATATTAATTACTGAGATTTAGTAATCATTTCAAAAAGATACAATTTTAACCCCTTACGGACCGTAAAGGGTATGCCTTACGGACCGTAAGGAGGTGAATGATTGCTGGTGATCCGCCTGTGGCTTACGGACCGCAAGGCCGAAGCCATACGGTCCGTAAGCGATGCCCAGCGACAGAAATGTGGCTGTTGGCTGATTTAAACGGCCAAACACGAAGTAATGGGTTTATCAGAGGTATGGACGCCCCCTACTCGACCCATAACTCTCTAGGACACCTGCCATTCATCCATGGTCACTTGTAGACCAATGTGTGATGATCTTGGACCTTGTCTTTGACTATAAATAGGCTTGCATTGTTCATAACTATCACACAACTCAAAACACTTCTCTGGTCACTTCTAAAGGCTCTCAAGTGTTCTATTTTGTTCTCTAAGCAAGCCTAAGCTTCTGTAAGTCGTTTAGATCCTTTGTGGTTCAATTTTACTTAGTAATGTAGCTAAAAACCAAACCGTCGTAACTACGGTTTGACTTCAAAATAAATCCGTAATGGCTCAGTCTTATGACGGATCAAAAGTAGTTATGAGTTGGTATTTATGTGGGTAATAAACCTCTAAAAGGGTTCCCTCTGATCACCACTCTAACTAGCTCAAATGTCGAGTCAAACGAATGCTTAAAAAGTCAACAGAAAGCCATTTTAGCGATTCTTGTATAATCTGTAATATAAATGATATGCAACCTGTTTAGACACTCATAAAACATGATATTAAGTATATAAACTTGTTTACGCTCGTTTAAATCGACCATTTGCTATATTGAACCGGTTCGGAGCCGAATGTCGCAAAAGTTTGACTTTTGCTTTGACTTCAGTTCTGACCCGTTTTAGTGAGGTATAGATATGCCTTAGGACTCTCTTAGGACCAGGTTACATGATGGTATAACCCTCTGTGACCGGTTCATTGTTTGTCCGAGTCTTTTACGCATTTCCGTTAATCGCCTAAAAGTTGACCGTAACGCCCTTTTTAAAATAAAACGAGTATTTCGGACACGTGAACGGACCATAACCTTGCTTACTAAATTATAAGCATGTCCTTAAAGTTTCACGTCAATCCGAGGTCTAGAATGGTAGTTATGCTAAATAGCGCAATTAAAGTAAACTTTTGTAATAAACGGCGCAATTAGCGTAACGCCTATCTAAACCAAGGTTTCGTCACCAAAACTTTTACCCACTGTTATAAAATAATATTTTTGGAATTTTAAAGATTTTTAATAACTTTTACCTTGCTCATAACCTGCGGTTATGGCTACGGTTCGGTAAATACCGAATATGCCCTTTTTGGCCGAAACTTGAGTTCTACAAGGTCTTTTGACCCGATTCCAGTTGCTACTGATTTTAAATAATAATTAAAGTATTTTAGACTATATAAACTGTTCGGGAAACTCAGATTTCTTGTAGAACTCAAAAAGCTCTTTAAAAGTCTTTAAAATGACCGAAAAACCCCTACGGGGCGATATATCAACTAAAACTCGTTACGGGCATCACAGAAGGTATCCTACTGATACCACAACCTCTTTAAGGCATATTCACTTAGGAAATAAGCGTAGGACTCTCATGGTTAACCGTTTCGCCTAATGCGCGCACGGTTCGGCTTATGAAACTAGTTTTCGTAAATTAGCCGATATGGGTCAAATTATATCATTATGACCCCAAAATCCAGAGTGTGAACTTTAAACCCATATAAAACAAGTCTCTGAACTTGTTGGGTCAGAATCACACTCCATTCTCGGTTTTCGCCTTTTCGCGCGATTAAACCATATCTGTCTTTTGAAACCAACCGGTCTAGGCTACGGCTAATATAAAGACCCGTTAGGATTCTAATAGGTTAATTAAAACCTTCGTTCCAGAATAGGAGCCCCAGTAAAAGCTATCTGTGACGTAATCCATTAAGGAATATACTTGCAAAGGTAAATACTTTAACTTATTTTCCCTTATACGGGCTTGGGTTACGGTATATTAATACCGCTTGATTGAGCATCATATCTTCCATCGCTTAGGTGGTTAATTGAATAATGTGATCGGCTCATTTAAACAGTCTTGTTACTTAAAAGCCTTTGGGGGGTTAATGACCGTTGTCCCGGATATCCTTGGCATCATTTTACGAAATGGCCACGACCTCGACATCCCGGTGTAGGCGTACACCCGGTATATTATGTCGACATTATTATCATTAAAGGACGTAGCCGTTGGTTTTTACACTACGGTTTTACGCAATGTGGTGTGTCTATTAATCTTTAACCCGGACAGGATCCGGGCTACTGAACGCCTAAAAGGACATGTAATTCGTTCACAAGATTTTAATAATTTTCCCAAGATATAAAAGAGTTGTGCCTCGTGCATTTAAATCAATTTTAATAAACATTTTTAAATGTGTCAGTTGAACGTATTTACCAGTGTAAACTGACGTATTTTCCCCAAAAGATTAAGTGCGGTACTACACGAAATTTGGCTGGTAATAGCTTCCTAGTATCACGAATAGTCTCGCAAACTTGATGCTGTATCTGACTGAACAATACTTTATTTTATTTATGATCCCCTGTGGATACAATTCGACTTCTGTAATACACTTGATATTACATTCAAAAGGTTGAATTATACTTATCTTTATGCTTTCGCTGTGCATTCATATAATTGTGTGGTTTGACTATATTGTTGCCAACTACGTCACGGTAATCCCCCACCGGGCCCACCGGTGAGACACGTGGAAATCGGGGTGTGACAGGTTGGTATCAGAGCCAACATTGAGTGAATTAAACACTATCCTAACGTGTTTAATCTCAGTGACACAATTGCACATACTTGAGTCTAGACAAGAACATAGGACAAATTCGAGTTGTTATTCCAAATTGTCTTTTTCTTTTATTATTGGTATTTAAAGTTTTATAAAGCAGGAAATATGCCGCCAGTGATATTCCGAGGAAGAGGAAGGGGAAGAAGAGGAAGAGGAGAGATCGTTACTCACCACGATCACGAAGCCGGGCCTTCAGGTACGCGAGCTCCTTCGACTACAAGGAGTGAAGAACCGCAGAGGCGAAGAGACCTTTATGAACCTGCGAGGCATTCCACCTCGCACAGCTCGACGCCATCATACCGGCACTCATTCGGGCCAAATTCAGAGAATGATCCCAACAACCCGCAACCCTCCTTCATACCTCTACAACGTTCGGTATCGCACCGAAATTATGACGACCCTACTCCATACTTCAGAGGTCAGTTTAATCCAGCTGACTACATCCAAGAACCTTCAGGATTTGTTCCGTTAGGGCCACAAGATCACTTCTCCGAAGATCATATGGACGAAGATACTGATCCGACAGAACCTGCTCATGGTACGCCCACGCATCCGATAGAAGTCTCTGATGGGTCATCCTTCCATGGCGCACCCTATCAGGGGCCAGATAGTTTCCAAGCGTTGTTTGACCGACATGAGTGGTACTACACGCCACCTCAGCAGACATCACAACAACCGCGACATCCGCAGGATCCCTCCGAGGATTCACGCTTCGTGGCAGTTACGCCACCACCTCCGCCACCGGTACAGCCAGTAGTGCCTGATCCGCCAAGGCGTAGGAGGACAAATGCTCGTATGTCCACACGAGGAGGAGGGGGTTTCCACTTCAGCACCCCTCGACACTCTAGTAGTAGCCACTATCCGTCACTACAAGAAGAAGGACCTTCAAGTCCTATACAGGAGGCGAACTCCGCACCAGCTGCACCAAATTCGCCACCATTTGGGTATGACCAACCCATACCTGCTTACACGGGTCCAACGGCTTACAACCCGTTCGAACCGTCACAAGCACATTACAACTACAATTACGAGCACGACCCATATGTGGTGTCGGCTAGATATAATGCACGCTATCCCGACGGAGCTCATGGGAACATGGGAGCACCGGACTACTCAGCTCATGGGTATCCAATACCTCCCAGACCTCCAGTTCCGCAACAAGCGCCACAACCACGTTTCTCTCCTCCTGAACAGGAAGAGATACTCCAACGACTAGATCGTGTGGAGAGAGAGTTCGAGGAAGAGAAAAAGAGCCACCGAGGATTTCTCAAGGGCTTGGCGAACCTACTAAAGGGCAAAAAGAAGAAACGTGACCACTAGCCCTTAATAGTTGTACTAATGTAATTTCTACTTTGAAATAAGTCCCTGCGTGGACACTTATCGTATTTCAGTCCCTACGTGGACTCATCTTTTAGTCCTTGCATGGACACCTATCTTATATTAGTCCCTGCGTGGACTTGTCACTTATTTTAAACCTCTATGCAGGTACGTACTATTTAAAAGTCCCGTTTAGGGCAGTGTGTAATCGTATTAAAATTATGGAATGTTATGTCATGAATTTCATTTTGTTATCACTATATATGAAATAAATCAAAACCATTCCTTTTAATTTGATCTGCCAATATAAAGAATCTTAGAGTGAAACCTGGCCAGGTGTCTTTTAAGATCCGGCCAAGATGGTACGACCGAATTTAAAAGATTCAGATTCCCTGTTAACCTCTGCAAGCATGTTGACGGTCATGGCAGATGTGATTCGTTAAAATCACACACGTCATTCTTATACAATAATCCTTTAAAGGATTTCAAGGCCCAAATTAATGATATAATAAATCATGGGTCAAATCATCAATAAAGATGATCATTATTAAAACATCCATTTGTGATGTAGTGCCTACGGGCCAACCTTATTAGAACATCCATTAGTGGTGTAGTGCCTATGGGCCGTAATAATTGTTTATAAAGGACAAAAGACAGTGGTAGTTTATGACTCCCTGTCAGAAAGGGGTAAAATAACTACGGTTCAAACCTCTATGCCTTTGATTCTCTGAAATCTCGGCTAATATTATAAAACATACTCGTGATTAGGCTTTATGCCGCCAATATTATTGTTATAGCTAAAATAAGATATATTCAAACCCTAAAACTAAGTGCGTAATAAGTTAATCAGATATGGTCTCTGTTACCATGGTTAACAAATTGTCATAAAAGACAATTCCATAATGAGCTTCTAAATAAAATTATGTTATCTTCTGTAACAGATACAAGTTACGATGGCGGATCCCAACGGAGAAAACAGCCATACAAACGAAGATGACTACGATAATGCGCAAGTGCATCTGACAGGCGCACAGCTAAAGGCTCTGATTGACAACGCTGTTCAGGCAGCTCTGGATCGTCAATATACTGAGTCTCAAGGAAGAACCGTATCAAAACCACCCTCCAAACCAAAGTCACAATCCAAACCACTTTCCAAACCCAAGAAAGATGACGATAATCACTCATCCGCTGAGAATAGTATCCGTCGTGAACGAGAATATACTGATGCGTCCGGTGCCAAGGGCTGCACCTACAAGTACTTCGTGTCTTGTAAGCCCCGGGAATTCACAGGGGAGAAGGGTGCTGTGGATTGTATCACCTGGCTGGATGAGATGGACACTATTGTGGACATCAGTGGGTGTGCGGAGAAGGATGTGGTGAAGTTTGTGTCATAATCATTTAAGGGCGAGGCCCTAGCGTGGTGGAGAGCGTTGGTACAGGCATCCGGTAAGTCTGCTCTATACAAGATGACATGGGAGGAATTTATTGCTCTCATTAAAGAAAACTACTGTCCTCAGCATGAGGTAGAGAAGATCGAGTCTGATTTTGTGTCACTGGTGATGACAAACCTGGACTGCCAGGCCTATTTGACGAGCTTCAATACGATGTCTTGCCTGGTCCCGTACCTTGTGACACCAGAGTCCAGAAGAATCGCCCGTTTCATTGGGGGCTTAGAGCCTGCGATAAAGGCTAGTGTGAAGGCCTCTAGGCCGACGACCTTCAGGTTAGTAACTGACCTCTCCTTGTCTCTCACTTTGGATGTTGTCCGTCTGAGGACGCTAAGGAGCAAGGAGGCGGAAAAGAGGAAACGTGAGGACGACACCTCACGTAGGTCAGGAAAGAAACACCGTGGAAACGGTGAAGGCAAGAGAGGGACTGAAGCAAAGAAAGATGGGCAAGCTGGGGAAAGGCCCAAATGCAAAATCTGCCAGAAACCCCATTCTGGAAAATGTAGGTTTGGGTCGAATTCACAATCCCAGCCAAAGTGTTTTGCCTGTGGACTATGCAAGTCCAAGGACCATAAGACGGTGGACTGCAAGAAAATCAAGGATGCAACATGCTATGGTTGCAACGAAAAAGGGCATATCAAGAGTAACTGTCCTAAGAATGCCAGGAAACTGGAAGAGAACAAGAAGACGAATGCGAGAGTCTTCCGTATGGATGCAAAGGAGGCTGTGCTGAACGACAATGTACTTACAGGTACTTTTCTCGTAAATAATATATTTGCAAGAGTACTTTTCGATTCAGGCGCTGATAAATCCTTTGTAGACCAAAAATTTTGCGAACTATTGAATATGCCTATCAAGACCCTAGACGTAAAATACGAGGTAGAGTTAGCAGACGGCACGATAGAAACCGTCTCCACTATCCTAGAGGGATGTGAAATATCCATTAAGAACCATTCTTTTCCTCTATCTCTACTTCCTTTCAAACTAGCGGGTTTCGACATTGTTCTAGGCATGGACTGGTTATCCCGTAATCAGGCCCAAATCATTTGCAACAGAAGGCATATAATACTAAGGACTCCGAGTGGTGAATCGCTTACCATTCGAGGAGATACACAGTATGGATTACCCGAGGACGTATCTATGCTCAAGGCTTCTAGATGTTTAAAAAGAGGCTGTGTCATTTACATGGCTCAGGTGATAATTGAAGAGCCCAAGCCAAAGATAGAGGAACTTCCTGTTATTTCTGAATATCCCGAGGTTTTCCCCGAAGAACTACCTGGGTTACCCCTAGATAGACAAGTGGAATTCAGAATAGATATCATTCCTGGAGCAGCTCCCATTGCTAGAGCACCCTACAGGCTTGCTCCGACTGAAATGAAGGAATTAAGGACCCAATTGGATGAACTGTTGGCAAAAAGTTTTATCAGACCTAGTTCGTCTCCCTGGGGAGCACCTGTCCTATTTGTAAAGAAGAAGGACGGATCGATGCGGTTGTGCATCGATTACCGTGAGCTGAACAAAGTTACCATAAAGAATAGATATCCTTTGCCAAGGATCGACGATCTGTTCGATCAGCTGCAAGGAGCGAGCTACTTTTCGAAGATCGACTTAAGGTCGGGCTATCATCAGCTAAAGGTCAGAGATGAAGACGTGCACAAGACAGCATTTAGGACTCGCTACGGTCATTACGAGTTCCTAGTGATGCCATTTGGGCTCACAAATGCACCGGCTGCGTTCATGGATCTCATGAATCGCGTCTGCAAGCCGTACTTGGACAAGTTTGTCATCGTCTTCATCGACGACATCCTTATATATTCCAAAAGCCAAGCTGACCACGAGAAACACCTCCGTTGTATCCTCGAATTACTACAGCGTGAGAAACTCTATGCCAAATTCTCTAAATGCGAATTCTGGCTACGAGAGGTTCAATTTTTGGGTCACGTTGTAAGTGAAAGAGGTATCCAGGTGGATCCCGCTAAGGTAGAGGCGGTCATGAATTGGCAAGAGTCAAAGACGCCCACAGAGATCCGTAGTTTCCTAGGATTGGCAGGATACTACCGAAGATTCATTGAGAACTTCTCAAGGATTGCTGCACCCTTAACCTCCCTAACCAAGAAGAAGGAAAAGTTTATTTGGGGCCCTAAGCAGCAAGAATCCTTTGATATTTTGAAACAAAGATTGAGCAACGCTCCTGTGTTGACGCTACCGGAAGGTACTGAAGAGTTCGTAGTCTACTGCGACGCGTCACACACCGGCATGGGGTGTGTGCTCATGCAGAAAGGCAAGGTGATTGCCTATGCTTCAAGGCAGTTGAAGGTGCACGAAAAGAATTACACCACCCATGACTTGGAGCTGGGTGCCGTTGTATTCGCACTGAAACTATGGAGACATTATTTATATGGAATCAAATTTGTGATCTATTCAGATCACAAAAGCCTTCAACATTTATTCAATCAGAAGGAGCTAAATATGAGGCAACACCGTTGGATGGAGACCCTGAATGATTATGATTGTGAGATCAGGTACCATCCCGGCAAAGCGAATGTAGTCGCTGATGCCTTGAGCCGGAAGGAAAGGATGAAACCCATCCGAATCAATGCGAGGAGGATGGAAGTAAAGAATAACTTGATTGAAAGGATATTAGCTGCACAGCGAGAGGCTGTGTTGGAAGCTAATTATCCTAAGGAAAAGTTGGGAGTAACTGAGGAGCAGTTAACTCTTCACAAGGATGGACTTTTGAGATTGAATGGGCGGATATGGGTTCCTATTTATGGAGGACTACGAGATGTTATCCTCCAGGAAGCCCATAGTTCCAAATATTCTGTCCATCCCGGAGCCGACAAAATGTATCATGACTTAAAGGCAAACTATTGGTGGATAGGCTTGAAAAAGTCTGTAGCCGCCCATGTAGCAAGGTGCTTAACTTGTGCTCAAGTCAAAGCGGAGCACCAAAAGCCGTCTGGCTTGCTACAACAGCCTGAACTTCCCGAGTGGAAGTGGGAATGCGTAACTATGGACTTCATAACCAAGTTACCCAAAACAAGGAAAGGAAACGACACAATATGGGTCATAGTCGATAGGCTGACTAAATCAGCTCATTTTCTACCCATCAAGGAGACGTATAGCTCTGATATGTTAGCCCAACTCTATGTTGATAAGATTGTAGCCTTACACGGCATACCTGTGTCTATTATCTCCGACAGAGATACCAGGTACACTTCTCATTTCTGGAAAAGCTTCCAGCAATCTTTGGGCACGCGTTTGAACTTCAGTACGGCTTACCACCCACAGACGGACGGTCAGAGCGAGCGTACTATCCAAACGTTAGAAGACATGCTTCGTGCATGTGCAATCGATTTAGGTGGTAACTGGGATAAGAACCTACCCCTAATCGAATTCTCCTACAATAATAGCTACCATACCAGCATAAAGGCTGCGCCTTTCGAGGCATTATACGGTAGGAAGTGTAGATCGCCTGTTTGTTGGGCGGAAGTAGGAGAGGTCCAATTATCAGGACCAGAGATAGTTTTCGAGACAACGGACAAGATTGTCCAGATCCGGGAACGTCTCAAAGCTGCCCGTGATAGGCAGAAAAGTTACGCTGATCCAAAGCGTAAAGATTTTCACTTTGAGATAGGTGAAAAAGTGTTACTAAAAGTATTTGTGTGATTTCACTATATAACATAATAATTCTAATAAAGTTAAAAATTGGGCTCAGATGGTTAGAAAATGAGGATTTAAGTATCCTTTAAACTTTTTTATTCTTGGAAAATCCACACGTTACACATGCACTGCTTGTTGCGCATGTGGTTCGTTTGATTTATAAAGACCATTGGAGGGCTTCATTCCAATTTGTTGTTTTATCAAAACTCATATCGTTTCGCTATACTTGATCTTTGCATTATTGTAACACCTCGAATTTTTGTGTCCAATGATGTGTTAACACGTGTCATTTGTTTACACGTGGCATTGATATTAAATAAAGGACTAATTTTGACAAACCTTGAAAGTATGTAAATTCGAGGGTTATAAATGTCAAACAAGGGTAAATACACTGAATAGTAACCCTAAATGATGCTAGTACTTTCAAACGGATAAATCATGGGTCGTACGGAAGTGAAACGCGGAAGAAAATGAGAAATTACGAGCTACAGGGGTTAACTGTGTCAACATGTTTAATTATACCTCTGAGTGACCCTTTAACGTTCCCGAGGCCTTGTAACAGTATAATACACTCACTAGAATACAATATATAAATTTCGCGAAGTTCCGTTTTAAAACGAGAAAGTTATGATCAAATTCGTAGGAGAAGGGTTAAAAGCGTCAATAATATAATTTAAGGCTTTCCGGATAATAAATAAATTAACCGGGGGTTTAACGATACGGATAAATAACGCGAGGTCCTTAATTGTAATTAATCGAGGGCCATGTCGCAAAGTTACCCCTTCAAACCCGAAAGGTCAGGTTATTAATTACCAAAGATTCGATATTAATTACTGAGATTTAGTAATCATTTCAAAAAGATACAATTTTAACCCCTTACGGACCGTAAAGGGTATGCCTTACGGACCGTAAGGAGGTGAATGATTGCTGGTGATCCGCCTGTGGCTTACGGACCGCAAGGCCGAAGCCATACGGTCCGTAAGCGATGCCCAGCAACAGAAATGTGGCTGTTGGCTGATTTAAACGGCCAAACACGAAGTAATGGGTTTATCAGAGGTATGGACGCCCCCTACTCGACCCATAACTCTCTAGGACACCTGCCATTCATCCATGGTCACTTGTAGACCAATGTGTGATGATCTTGGACCTTGTCTTTGACTATAAATAGGCTTGCATTGTTCATAACTATCACACAACTCAAAACACTTCTCTGGTCACTTCTAAAGGCTCTCAAGTGTTCTTCTTTGTTCTCTAAGCAAGCCTAAGCTTCTGTAAGTCGTTTAGATCCTTTGTGGTTCAATTTTACTTAGTAATGTAGCTAAAAACCAAACCGTCGTAACTACGGTTTGACTTCAAAATAAATCCGTAATGGCTCAGTCTTATGATGAATCAAAAGTAGTTATGAGTTGGTATTTATGTGGGTAATAAACCTCTAAAAGGGTTCCCTCTGATCACCACTCTAACTAGCTCAAATGTCGAGTCAAACGAATGCTTAAAAAGTCAACAGAAAGCCATTTTAGCGATTCTTGTATAATCTGTAATATAAATGATATGCAACCTGTTTAGACACTCATAAAACATGATATTAAGTATATAAACTTGTTTACGCTCGTTTAAATCGACCATTTGCTATATTGAACCGGTTCGGAGCCGAATGTCGCAAAAGTTTGACTTTTGCTTTGACTTCAGTTCTGACCCGTTTTAGTGAGGTATAGATATGCCTTAGGACTCTCTTAGGACCAGGTTACATGATGGTATAACCCTCTGTGACCGGTTCATTGTTTGTCCGAGTCTTTTACGCATTTCCGTTAATCGCCTAAAAGTTGACCGTAACGCCCTTTTTAAAATAAAACGAGTATTTCGGACACGTGAACGGACCATAGCCTTGCTTACTAAATTATAAGAATGTCCTTAAAGTTTCACGTCAATCCGAGGTCTAGAATGGTAGTTATGCTAAATAGCGCAATTAAAGTAAACTTTTGTAATAAACGGCGCAATTAGCGTAACGCCTATCTAAACCAAGTTTTCGTCACCAAAACTTTTACCCACTGTTATAAAATAATATTTTTGGAATTTTAAAGATTTTTAATAATTTTTACCTTGCTCATAACCTGCGGTTATGGCTACGGTTCGGTAAATACCGAATATGCCCTTTTTGGCCGAAACTTGAGTTCTACAAGGTCTTTTGACCCGATTCTAGTTGCTACTGATTTTAAATAATAATTAAAGTATTTTAGACTATATAAACTGTTCGGGAAACTCAGATTTCCTGTAGAACTCAAAAAGCTCTTTAAAAGTCTTTAAAATGACCGAAAAACCCCTACGGGGCGATATATCAACTAAAACTCGTTACGGGCATCACAGAAGGTATCCTACTGATACCACAACCTCTTTAAGGCATATTGACTTAGTAAATAAGCGTAGGACTCTCATGGTTAACCGTTTCGCCTAATGCACGCACGGTTCGGCTTATGTAACTAGTTTTCGTAAATTAGCCGATATGGGTCAAATTATATCATTATGACCCCAAAATCCAGAGTGTGAACTTTAAACCCATATAAAACAAGTCTCTGAACTTGTTGGGTCAGAATCACACTCCATTCTTGGTTTTCGCCTTTTCGCGCGATTAAACCATATCTGTCTTTTGAAACCAACCGGTCTAGGCTACGGCTAATATAAAGACCCGTTAGGATTCTAATAGGTTAATTAAAACCTTCGTTCCAGAATAGGAGCCCCAGTAAAAGCTATCTGTGACGTAATCCATTAAGGAATATACTTGCAAAGGTAAATACTTTAACTTATTTTCCCTTATACGGGCTTGGGTTACGGTATATTAATACCGCTTGATTGAGCATCATATCTTCCATCGCTTAGGTGGTTAATTGAATAATGTGATCGGCTCATTTAAACAGTCTTGTTACTTACAAGCCTTTGGGGGGTTAATGACCGTTGTCCCGGATATCCTTGGCATCATTTTACGAAATGGCCACGACCTCGACATCCCGGTGTAGGCGTACACCCGGTATATTATGTCGACATTATTATCATTAAAGGACGTAGCCGTTGGTTTTTACACTACGGTTTTACGCAATGTGGTGTGTCTATTAATCTTTAACCCGGACAGGATCCGGGCTACTGAACGCATAAAAGGACATGTAATTCGTTCACAAGATTTTAATAATTTTCCTAAGATATAAAAGAGTTGTGCCTCGTGCATTTAAATCAATTTTAATAAACATTTTTAAATGTGTCAGTTGAACGTATTTACCAGTGTAAACTGACGTATTTTCCCCAAAAGATTAAGTGCAGGTACTACACGAAATTTGGCTGGTAATAGCTTCCTAGTATCACGAATAGTCTCGCAAACTTGATGCTGTATCTGACTGAACAATACTTTATTTTATTTATGATCCCCTGTGGATACAATTCGACTTCTGTAATACACTTGATATTACCTTCAAAAGGTTGAATTATACTTATCTTTATGCTTCCGCTGTGCATTCATATAATTGTGTGGTTTGACTATATTGTTGCCAACTACGTCACGGTAATCCCCCACCGGGCCCACCGGTGAGACACGTGGAAATCGGGGTGTGACAATTATAAACCGCATTTTTGCAAAACGTTGACTCTTTGATATCGAATCGATGAATTTCTTGAAAAAAAAACTCGAATTTCTTTTGAATGGTAAACATGGTTTTTGTTGTGACCATGTCATAACTTTCTTATTGATACATGAACTCGTTTTGTTTACACCAAGTTCAATTGTTTGAACTTGCTCGCATTACGTATTCAATTTAAGGTCCCATATGATGGATTGCAGCTATCATATTCAAAATAAATCCCAACAAGCACTTCATTTGTTTTGAACCATAACAGGCTTGTTTAGTCTTCGACTTCATTGAATCATTTCTTTAAATCATGATCACCTTGTGGTGACGTTTTCACAAGTTTGAAGCTTGCGCTAATCTCGTTTGTACACCTCATATACGGATTTAATTATTTATTTATATTGAATCCGCTTTGTTGATTTATTCTATAGAAGCAATCTTAACACAATCGTGTGCTAAGATAATGATACACAAATTCATATCATATTTCAGTGTATCTCTTAATGATTCCTACATCATCAATCGAGCGTTTCATAATCTTTATTACTTTATCATCTTCGATCGAAAAACATTATTCAATTGTTTCATTTTCAATCGGAAATCCTAATAGAATTGTTTGAAACAAACATTCGGATTTACTTCGTTGAACTTTCAATTGGTTTCAAGCATGGTGAACTCATTCAGTCACCACTACTATTATTTCGATTACTACGACACCTTGTGGCGTCGCAATAAATTTGTAGCTTGAGTTAATCTCCTTTTCACACCTGATGTACGGATTTTATTTATTTAATTCATGTTGGTTCATTATCTTAAACAGTCTTAATACAATTATGTGTTAAGATAAGAGTACACAAATTCATATTATATTCCGGTGTACCTCTAAAGTTTCTTTCATCATTGATCGAAAATTTTATGATATTCATTTGGTCTTATCATCATCAATTGAAAATCCTATTCGAAATGAATATCTAAAATTTTACTTCATTAAAGCTTTCAGTTGATTACACGGTGAATTTGTTCGATCACCATAATTATTGAACTATTTCAATCATTACGACACCTTGCGGTATCGGTATAAACTTGTAGCTTGGGCTAATCATAAACATACGAATCATTCAAAACCATGTATTTCTTTCGCTTGACTCATCCTTGAAAGTGGTCTTAATACAACTATGTGTAAAGACAATGATACACTAAACTCTGTTGTATATCGGTGTATCCTTGCAATTCAATAAATGTCAACACATTGATTTTCTCATATCATAATTCGATAATTGACAAATTATTTTCGTGCGTCTATTTCATTTTGAGCTTGTTGATTCTGAATCTTCCTCAATTGACAATCAAAGAAAGTTTTCTTTTGACGATAAATTCTCTTGTTTCTAAAAGTCATTCACGACTTGTAAACAGTCGATTTAGATATCTATTGATCATATATCTCTTTTGGCTTGAACCTAATTACCTTGGAAATTATATCATTTCACCCTATTCGTTTGACAATGATTTCTTGAACTAATTCAGTTGAACCATTGAGTTCTATTTATTGTACAACTCATATTCACAAAATTTGACGTTTTGATTTTTGTTTCATTTACCTTAATATTGTTTTATTGACTAAAACATGACATAACTCTAAAGGAGACATCGTAGTCCAAATCTCGAGGACGAGATTTAAAACAAGGTGGGGAGGATGTAACATTCCCATTTTTACCATATAAGAATTTTAGGGTTGTTTAAATTTATTAGCCACTAGTAACTAGTTTTATTTTTAATATAATTATTCAACCCAAATAGTTTTAAAAACTATTTTATATATATATATATATATATATATATATATATATATATAGTTGGTTGTAATGTTATACTAATTAATTGGCCTGTATACGGGTGACCTTTCTATTAAAATAAAAGTATATAAAAACGTATATTATTTACGGGTAAGTTGACTATTAGAAATATGAAGTACCTAGACGGGCCTAGGAACCGTTTAATTATTAAATTACATTATATTTGAACATATTCTGTTTTTAATGAAACTTGGATCAAAATGTAGACACTAATATTCTCGTTCTAATGACATATTCATTATTTTATAAAACGTCATATTTTAAAAGTTATAAGCGTCAAATAAATAAATGAAGCAGTTAAATTAATTATAATATATAAATAATAAAATAATAAATATCTAAACAAATTGCATTAAATGGTGGAAGTCTACGTGGTACATGAATTGAGAAATGGTAAATTGCATGTAGACATGTAAGGATTTACGTGCAAGCAAAGGAGAGAAGGAGTATTCGGTTGAACTTTAACCTCTAAGTTATCAAATTCAGTATAAATAGATAATAGAGTGAAGCCTTCCAACCACAGCTTTCCCTTTCTTTCTGTTCCCTCACGCCGTCTCTCAAAATTCTATACTTTTATTATTTTTCTTTTCTTTAAATATTAAATCAATAAAGCCCAGCCTCGTTTTAAGTGTTTTAACTTCCGATCACCGCTACCCTTTTCGATTGATCTGGAGCCCCATAACGCATGTCAAGGCTCTGCCCGACTAAGTTCGTTGGGATTCGGTCTCGTGACATCGGGATAAGGTTGAATTAGGGGTACTATACTTACCACGAGTGCATTATATATTTTTAAATAGCTCAGAAGTTATACCCAAGATTTATACCAGGAGGCTTTCTAGTTGAACCCTAAAGTTACAAAGTGGGTCCATTCTCTTTTCTCACCGTTTTATTCCATTTTTGTGATATAATTATATTAAAAAATGTCCCAAATTGATCCGTTAGTGAAAGCCCGGACCCCCAAAACCTTAATCCATATCAAAAATCAAGAAAATCATATTTTTGACCCTCTCGCGGGCCGCGTAAAGAATAAGCAGAAGGCCACGCGGGCCGCGTCAACTTAAGAGTTGACCGGATAAGCATTCGGGGCTACGTGTCATCCACGTGGCACACCTACTCGTGACCCAGCAAACCTATACGTAGACTAGGCGGCTACGCGGGCCGCGTAAGGATCGGTTGGAGGTTCACGCGGGCCGCGTGAGACCCAAATTTCAGCTATAAATAGAACAGGCCATGAGCAGTTCACTGGTGTCAACGAAACTTTCAAATCCTTCATAATTCTGTTCGAAATTCACTTTCAAAGTAGCGAGGTACTGCTACGATACAGGGTATTAACTCGATCGCTGCTACGATTCAATATCCGATCGATTGAAACTATCCGAGGAATGTTTAAGTGCTGCTCAAACCCGGGTTATACTTTGTTATTCGTCGTGATTCCGACAGGATGTTTGAGTGTTGCCTGAACTCGGGCTATACTCTGTCATTCGTTGCGAATCCGCTGGATGTTTAAGTATCGCACTTTGTCATTCGTTGTGAGGTTTTAATCTTGTGAGCTTATCGTAAAAGTTGTATTCAGTTACTTACCTAGTTTCGTGTGCATTATTGTTTAAATTAGGTTATCAGGCTTATAAGTAGGCTAAACTCTACCCCATACACTTACAATCAAAGTAGATGCTAATTCTCAGAAGAATTTGAATCAGGAAGCTTGTTAAATCAATACTGCATGCTTATAATGTGAGTCATTCTCTTTTTACCAAACTTGCTTTCAAAATCATGTTTGTTTTCAAAGTTATAATTACAGGGATTAAGTCTTTGTAGTCTTCCATTACAGCCGGTATGTGGGGTTTTGTATACATTACTTGATAACCGTCACCATTGGACAACGGGTTAGCCAAGGGGTGATATGACCATAGTCACAGACACCATTGGACAACGAGATAACCAATAGGTGGTCGAGTGACAAATACCGTGGGTAGATGGTTGATATATATAAACATTGTAATCGCTCTTAATACTGTAAATTATAACAATGCGTCGTTTTAGACAAAAAGAATGATTCACTCAGTATTTCCTGCTGATAAAACCTTTTTAAAACGCGTTTCAGGTAATTACAGTAGATCGGAATAAGAGCTGGATACGGCACCAAAAGGCTTACAGAAGTGGCTTGATTTATAAATTAAATTAAATTAAGAAAAGTTGTTTTATGTATTCGGGTTTATCCCATATTAAAGCTACCTTTGTATAACATGAGCTTTATCCTATCTATTTAATAAATAAAAAATCCGGTGTTTTCTAAAAATTTTGATATTTTTCCTAACTCACGATCCTGATGAAATTTCCGCTGCAATGCTTTCAAAATAACCACCGGTACCACTTGGCTGTTCGCGGCTCCCGATTCCGTCCAGGGTGGGGTCGGGGGTCGTGACACACACTTTGCATAATCCTTGCTAATGGCGCTTGCGAAGAACCCAAAACTAGACTATACAATGTTGTTAAGGTTGCCCTACTGGTTCCGAACAGTGATGCGGTTCCTGTTCGTCAAGGTCTTCATGTCAAATATGGTAGGAAGTTTGATACCCTTCCAGATGATGATGATATAATTGACGTTGTTAACAACAATCTTTTTGGTGCCTATTTAAAGGCAAAGGCGAGTTTCGTAAATGATTGGCGCCCACCATGGCGCATCGCTAGGATTTATCCGATTGCAATCGGAAGAACCGAATGGCGTCCACCCTGGAATGAGTCGACCTAAAAGAACTCATGGATGCTGCATTTTTTTCTCTATTTTGTGATTCTTGAGATCAAGAATCTTTTAAGGAGGAAGTACTGTTACGTGAAGAATAATAGTTTAGGGGTATTTTACTAATTATTAGTTGTTTAGGGAGTCTAATGTAATTGTTTGGGTTATTTACTTATTTATGTACGTAATATGAAGGAAGGAAATCAGATTTGAAGTTTGAAATTCTCCTATCTTCTCCAAATATTCTCCTAGTTCTTCTCTTTTAGAGTTTAACCCTATCACCTTAATAACTCATATATATAGCCAAGCCATGAAAGCAAGACACATGTATCACAACAATATTCTGTTTAGAGTGTGTATTTGGGTCATTATATGTGTATGGTTTGGTGTGTGCAAGTGCGGGTTAACGCGAGTCAGTTATCAAGTTTCCAAATCATCAATCTAGATACCGGTACAACTTCCTATCATCTTTGTCTCATTCTTGAAACTCCCTATTGATAAGTGCCTCGATTTGTTTCTTTGCCACAATTAGGTTCGGTAGAAACCGCAACTGTGATTGCTTTGTCACCTCTGCCACAATATAACAATCACTGTCTTGATATGAGGTTTTCGGTCCTCCTTGGTTTTTTTGTCTCTTCTCCTTTTTTGAGGTTCGAATTCTTTTGGTGACACCACGGTACTGACCTTCACCTTATATTCCTGACAAAGGTTTTAAGTTTTATAAAGTGAAGATTGATACCGTGGTCACATAAGGAATAATCCGAACTTGAAAAAAGGAGACAAGACAAAAATCCTATGTGGACCAAAAACCTCATATCGAGGCGACGATTGTTGGGATTATGTAGGCAAGATGCGTGTTAAATCACAACAAAGTCATGGATGAGGTGGTAAAGCAACTACAATTGTGATAAGGAAACAAACCGAGTCATTTGTCTAGAGGGAGTTTTTAGAATGGGACATAGATGATAGGTAGATGACTTTCCAGGTAAAATATACGACATAGGAAAATGCAAGGGTAGAATGTAGTTGGTGGTGGCGTCGAGAGATGTCACTTGTGGCCAAAAGGAGGGAACAACGAAAAAGAATGGGCACGGGTGAGGTTATGAAGAAGGGTTGAAGTGTAAATGAGTCGAGTCGAGTTCGACTAAGTTCAAGCCCAACTTATTCAATTTTAAAGAACTCGAGGATAGCTCGTTTCGAGCTCTATGTCTAAAGCTTCAAATTAACCCGTTAATAATTTTTCACATTAGAGTTCAACACAGGTTAACTCGTTTATTATTTATTCAATTATTTTATTAATATATATTTATTTATATATTGTAATTATAATTCTATACATATACCACACTACATATTATTCAGTTATCTTCTCATTATTTAGATAGTAATATTAATTATCTATACAAACAAAAAATGTTACACTTTATATCAATTAAAAACTTGTTTAAGCTCGCGAACCAAGCCAAATTCAGGCTTACTTGTTAAACAAGCTTTCATTTAACGTTTTTACCTGTGTAACCCCAACTAGGGATGCAAATAGTAGGATTGACTTGAAATAAGATCGAAATGAGAAAAGAATGAGATGTGTAGTTTACGAAAAGAAATGACCACAGAACATAACGACCATCACATAATTTATGTAATTATGTATACGAATAGAAAGAGAGGATGAACAGTAAACGTATTTATTTTAGTTTTGATATATTTTTTTTTTACTCTAAACACTCATCATATTCATTTTACTCTAGATCATATATTTTACTTCAAACTAAAATACAAAACAAAATACTATAATTGAGCCAATTTGTATGGAAAGTTCTAGGAACAAATAAAAGGACTAAGAGAGTGTTGGAAACAAGAATCGCGTTGCTTAACACAAGTGTCGATGACCAAACTTCTTGAAAATAAGGGGTTGTTTGTTTACCTCTTAATGAGACTCTTAATGGTTCAGACCTCTTACTGGTTCAGCACTTAATGATTCAGACTGTTTGTTTCACGAGCAGATGTCTGAATGGTTCAGACATTTGCCTCTGAATGGTTAAGATTTATACAAAGTCTGAATGGTTAAGACCTCCAATCTGAATTGGTCAGACATTTGCCTCTGAACGGTTAAGCATTATACAGGCTCTTAATAGTTCAGACATCTACTGGTTCAGCACTTAATGGTTCAGACCTCTTACTGATTCAGCACTTAACCATTCAGATGTTGCCAAACAGCCCCTAAAGTTGTTTTCAAAATAAAGTTTTTTTACTTTGGTATCGTAAGCTATATTAAGTGTAGTTATTGGTGACATGACGAACCGAATTGATTCTGATGTAAACACGTGTCTCTATCTTTTTGGGCATATCACGACTCTATTTTTGGTTTTCTGTTTCGATTGCTATACCATGTGTCAGTGTCATGCCGATACTTTAGCAAACCAAACTGATACATACTAAATTCTCGCCGCAACGTGCGAAGGAATTCAACTAGTTTACTTTATTTTTAACTACGTTAATATATTTGCTAAACTGAAATTATTAGTCACATTCATTTGATGACATAATCTTACTTTCTAATTTTATAAATGTTTTTAGTTGTATATAATTTAACATAGAAGCTTTATAAGGCCAGTCGGTGTGGGGCTCGTCCCCGACACGGTGACGGACCGTCATGAAAGTCCTGCCCACCCCCTTGGCCCGTCCCGTTGTGGTAGTCCTCCCCAAGTCGTGCTCGACGGACCGGCAAAACACACACCACTTTACATACATACATATGTATATATAAAGGGGCTCATTCCCCACACTCTAAATCCATCCCTACACCTGCTGACATAAACACCTCTACATGACAGGTCATTCTTTAACGACTACCCTTCTCCAGACCCATAGTCTGATAATCCAGATACACCTTTACA
The DNA here is from genome assembly GCF_002127325.2 of Helianthus annuus. NCBI lineage: Eukaryota > Viridiplantae > Streptophyta > Magnoliopsida > Asterales > Asteraceae > Helianthus > Helianthus annuus. The sequence continues at coordinate 27,901,332 of NC_035447.2, forward strand.
TTCACAAACTGAAACTGATCCCATATCCGATATTTAAAACCCATTATCCCCATCATCATTATTATTATCTGGGTTATCCACATGTGTAGAGCTGATTGGTATTTTTCTTTAGTCTTGGTTTGAATATTTAACATAAAAGGTTTCAAAACGCATAAAAGATTATTGATATTTCCATGCAAGACGAGCTCTAATGGGGCATTAATGGATTATGATAATGCATCTCCAATGTGGTTATGTGACATGTGACATCAAGGCACCTTCAAGATCAAGCCCCTTAATTTTTCTTCACTGGCGTTTTCACAATCACGCCACACAATCTTCTGAAGATCACGCCAGGGGGCAATGTACGAGGCATTATGGGGTGTGATCTTTGCCACTTCACGCCCAATAACACTACCCACTACACATGATCCAAGTAATATTCTTATCAAGGAAACTCGATTTATTGTAACACGCTAACGAAAAATTCTGCGTCCGTCACTGGACACATCCGACGTTTTCCATCATAACTCACAATCTAGGGCGATCACGTGTACTACGACGACCTGTTTTTGCTTTCGAAACCCAACATCATTCAAGAAATTAAAACTGAAAAAACAAGATCAAATGTGCAAATAAAATTAACTCTAAACCAGGTCCGATAAAACCCATCACAAAACCCCATATTTAATGTTTGATCACAACAATACTGTGTATATGGGGTGTATATTTGGGTCCGTTGTGTGTTCGAGTATAGATGTTGTGTGTGCGTGCTCTAGCACGCGCAAAAACACCAAGAAAACAAAGGCACACAAAGCAAATAGGCCAGGATCAGATACCAAGTACCCAAATCATCAAGCCAAATAACGGTACAACTTCCTATCATCTTTGTCCCTTTCTAAAAACTCCCTCTCGATAAGCGACTCGATTCGTTTCTTTATCACAACTGGGTTCGGTAGAAACCTCGACTGCAGTTGCTTTGTCACCTCAGCCACCATATTATTGTGATCCAATACTCGTCTCGCTTTCATGATCCTAACAATCGCCGCCTCGATCTGAGGTTTCCGATCCTCCTCAACTTTTTGTCTTGTCTCCTGTTTTTCAGGTTCGGATTCCTTCTGTGCCACGATAGTCCCAATCTTCACCTTATACAACTTGCTAGCAAACTTATCATTGAAAAAAAAGGTGTCATGTTCGTCGATGTCTTTGCTCATCGGTTCTTTCCTAAGCACGTTTTTCCCTTTAGCACAAGCTAACGACTGCAAGCACCGTTTCAGATCTAACGTCGGTATCTCGGTAGCCTGTTCGATTTCCGTATAACTCAGCCCGTCCGCATTGTTGAACAGCATTAGAACACACATCTGGTAAGTCGAAACATTAAGCTCGTGTTTTTGGCCTCCAGCGAACGTTGCTTTAATATCAGCGGACCCCATGCTTGTTTGCCACGTCAGCCTGCGCCCGTTGTGCGTTCCAAGGTAATACATTTTAAACTTGTCGCACACAGTGAGGATTTCGGGTGGTAGGTTGCAGGCGGTGGTCAGTTGAGTCGGCCACGATCCGGTCGTAAGAACATGGACCACGAGTGTGGGCCCGTCACCTAACTCGGGTCCCATCGCTGCATAAAACCCTTGCATTGTGTCATCAGACGTTTTCATATCGGTAAACATACCTTCCAGTTTTGACGTAAACTGATACCCGCATTCGGTTTTAAGCTTCAAAATTAAACTTCGCTCTGCATCTTCCGACACGCTCTTATTAAAAAGGAGCCTTTTCGCCAAGTGTTGTTTATAATACTTTTCGAAAACGTCTTTCTCTTGAAGATAACGGAAAAGCGTCATTACTTTATCTAGTAGCGTTTCAACGTCCTCTTCACTAACCCCTTTTAAACCTTTTCTCAGCTTATCATCCACGAACAACGATATAAACTCCGGAGACCGCGTATTCAAATTAATGAAATACTCAAACGAAGAGTTCAACGCGTTTTGGAACATTTTATCGTTGTTAAACGAAAGATTAATGATCTTATCGTGTTTATCTTTTTCATCCAAAAGACGTTGAACAAAGTCCACTGGATCTTTTACCCTTTCGGGATCAGTCACTAACTGCTTACCCGTTTCTCGAATGTGTGATGTCATCACGTCCCGTACTAACGACAGCCCGTTCGGCACTCTACGGAACAAATTATACATTCGACCCAAATCGTTGTACTTATCGTCCACAAGCATATTAACTAACCCTGAATTCTCCATGTGTACTAATCGAATCATCTGGCTTTCTATCATCTCTTTTTCCACCACATTTGTTATCTTCACTTCACTTTTCGCATCCAAATAATGCGACACGCGTTCGATCTCCTCGTTTAACCGTTTCTCAGCTATCTTCAAGTAATCCCCACAGTCACAGTTTTCAATAAACAGTTGAGACTCACCACGGTAAAAATTAGCCGAAACAACAAGAAACGGTTTTTCAAACTCTTCTTGGTAAACCGAAGAGCCTAAATCCATTAACATTTTGATCACGTTCCTCATTAAACCACGGTCAATGATTTCACCGTCCCGTTCTTTCTGCACGAGTTCCAGGAGTCGGTCTTTAAGTCTCGTTTGGATCTTGATTGTGTGAACGACATTATCCCGCCATAAGTTAAGACCGAGCTCGTGAACGGGAGTTTTGTGTGTACTCGGGATAAACGTTCGGTCCATGTACATTAATATGTCGCGTATCATTTGTAATGCTTTGTTGTGTTCGCTCCATTTCCTGTCTAGTTCTTCTAGAAACAAAGCCCCCTGAGAAGCTTCTATTGACACTGCTATTTCTTTTAGATGAGATGTCAACGTTGACACGAGCCCCGAGTAGAGTTTTTCTCCGAACTTATGCAGCACTATATTGTAGGCATTCCTGGAAATATAAAACACGCTTAGAGATCATCAACTTTAGAATTAAATGTGTATATATTATATTAATTTATGCTATTTGTGGTAAGTTACGATATATAAGTTAGTATTTAAAGCTAAATGCACATATAAGCAAAATCAAGTCTACCGAGTTAATGATTCAAATCACATATCTAATCTAATCAATGGCTGGCTGGACATAATTTAAGCATCAGCACAGATGGTAAATACATAACGTCTAGTTGTCTACCTTTGGCGCAACACTTTTGTTCACTCGACTGATACATGAGTATATGCATATGCATAAATCATTATATAAGAAACAATTAAATATGATGCAACATATAAAAACTCCTACCAGTCAGATAAGAAAATGCATGAAAGTTAAAGGGAAAAATTACATAATGCGATTCGTCTAGAAATTACGTCATATTCATCTTGTCTATCATGGTGTAGCTAACAAACGCATCGCCAACAAAACCCTACTAAGATTCTACTAAAGCAAATGAAAACCCTCGATACGACAAAAATCTGCAAAATGATCTCACCCTATAATTTTTAGAATCTTCATAAAAGATTAACGCCTGAAAGTTTATATCACAAAACCAGTCACTAAAAATCATAAAAAAAAAAAAAAAAAACATGCATCATATCTTGTCTCCGTTTGCTATTTGGATCCGAAAAATATCATCTATACCCCCCCCCCCCCCCAATCATTTTATACTTTAAACTCCTTGCATAATCGGTACACCACCCCCAACAACGGTCACCTGTCACATACAGAAATGCAAAAAACGGTGACACAGGCGGTCATATCACTTGTCACGTCAGTCATTTCTTGTCAGGTCGTACTATCATACCAGCGGGCCGTATGACACAAGATCACCTTGTCATACAGTCTGTATACAGGCGGTCATATCACTTCTCACGGCAGTCATTTCTTGTCAGGTCGTACTACCATACGAGCGGGCCGAATGACACAAGATCACCTTGCCATACAGCCCGTATGAGGACCGGTGTCCAGTTATCACATCAATAGTGTACCAAACCAAAACTTGCTTCATATTCCACCAACATTTAAGCATCCAATCCAATCAAATCACATAAACAGTACACACCTAACACAGTCTAACTACATCAACTATCCTATCCACATATACAACCACAAAAACCCTAAATCCATCAAATTAACAATACAATACACAAATTAGATTAACATAGATCACAAAATTACAGAACAAAACGACGATCGATACCTGTAAAGCTCTTCAAAACTGAGGCCACTTGCGTTATGATTGTAAATCTCATGAATTGCATGCTCCAAAATCTTCCATGTCTTCTCGGCATACTTCGGATCCACCACCACTCGATGCTTAAACGCTTCGATTTGAAAATTCTTCTTCTTCTGTGAACTCATTGTTGTTCATATGGAATCGATTTTCCCCCAACTTGATGTTCCAAACCCTAATTGTTCGTAAGATTATTATCCTTTTTGATAATTTGGGATTATGTTCACACACGTTTTAAAATGGTTTGGGCTAAGTCTATTTATACGTGATAGGTAATTATAGTATAGTCACCCAATTATTTATTATTATATTTCTTAAAACATTATATAAACATTATATTTTGAATTCACATTTCACATTTGGATGTGTCATCAATGTTATTTTCATATTGGAGTCTACGCCGTGGACGTAGACGTTTAGATGTGGAAGAGAGAAAATAACGTTGAAAAAAGAACTTGTTGAAATTCTTTTAAAGAGGCTGATGTGTAGGGGTAGGTGGAGAGCTCCTAGCGGAGATTGTGTTAGGTTAGGTGATTGTAATTCTAAACTTGTTTTGGTAATTTTGTAAATTAACAAATTTGGTATGTTTCTAATACTAATTATTACAAGTTAACTGTATCTAATAGACATGTATGTTTACTGACGACCACCTAATCATAGATCGATGAATGTACATTGATGACCACCATTATCGACTTTTGAAAAGTTTACTTAATATGTTAGCAAATAGCAAACCACTACCCACTTGTGTCCATGTCATTGGTGAGAAACGAAAACCCTTATTTTTGTTGTGTTCATGCAGAGAAATATTAATGTTTTCTGAGTGTTTTGATTCACCATGAGTAATCTTATGAATTATGTGGAAAACCTAGTGATGAAACAAATAGCTGGTGTTGTTAAGATACATATAATTTGATGTTTTGATTTCATGAGTTATCATACACTATAAACACACGATTAGAAGTTTTAATTTTTATGTTGTTTCTTGAGAACATAATATTGAGTTTTCATTTGGTTTTAGTTTTGGTGGATGTCAGTATGTGAGAATGTGTTTCACGTGAGAGAGATAGAGGCCATTTGGAAAGAAGAAGAGTGGTCTAGTAAGGGTGGTGGTGGTCTGGATATGTTATTGTTGGTGGTTGTGATGTGGTGGTTATAGGCGTCTAAAATGTATGATTAGTTTGGATAACTGTATAAGTAATAATTAGTTTTATCTAGACAATTTGTTTCTAAGTTTGACAATTGCCATGATGAAATATGATCTTACATAGTGAAATGAAGGAAAAAAAGCATGTTGCGTAACGAATTAAACCTTGTCTGACATGGTAATGTGAAGGAAAATATTGGTCAATGCCAATATTTAGTTATGAAATGGTACTTCAATGATTTGTTCTCTTCGTGTTGAAATGTTTACCTTCTCACCGAACTAATATTGGTTTTAAGGTTTCAATTCAAATGTTTCTTTATATGTTCTAATAATATTTAGATCACCAAGTAGGCATATATGATCAAAATCCATGTGTATTCTTGATGAAAACACATCTCGTAAAAAATATTTATAACACCTAAATTTTCGAAAATAATGCCTTTCTGAAATATTATTTAACGTCACAGATTAACAAAAAAAATAACATATTCTTAAAAGCATACCAAAAGTTTATAAGACAATATTTAATTGTACTATGTCACACCTTGTCCAAACAGGACAAAATGTGAATGTTCATATCAAGCAATTACACAACGGACATAAAACATTCACTCATTAACATAACTAGTCTTAAATCGTGAATCAACATTAGGATTTCATCACATGCTAGTTGGGTAGTGAAATTGTCTATCACATAGGGATTCATCAAGTCACGAGGTTCAACTATCACTCTGCTTAGCCAAGCCTCATACCCACTATCAGTGTGATCATTACAGATATCTCTTATCATTTTCTAAAAATAAATGCTAAAAAGCATACGTTAGTATAAATTCAGTGAGTTCACGACAAACCAACCCACTGAAACACTTGTACGAGTTTCAGCGTATTACAAATATCACAAATGCATTACATATCAAATACCATTCAGTGATCATCACCACACTAGAATGTGTGATAACATATATACTCACACCATGCAGCATTTTTAGCACCAATCATGAGCCAAACCTTGTTGTTGTTGATATAACATAACTAGCTCTTCTTTAGTTGGTTCTAGAGGAAGATTAAATGATTTTCAAAGACTCTAGTAGTCAAACAATCATGGATCACTCGGTTCCTGTGTGGGAGTAGTATACTTCTGACATTGAACATGTTGTGCATACACTATACAATTGAGACTGGGTAGATATACTCGTTTGAGAGGACTTACATACCCCACCAAATAACCTTCGATAGCTTTTGCATCAAATTTGCCATCAGGATCTATCACTGTATACGGAGACCTGAATGGTTCCAACCATTGAAGATCAGGTTTCCTCTGATTCAAAAGTTTAAAACATGTTCTCTCGAATCTTTTGACTATGAGAACTCTATTTAATGTGTAACATGCTGAGGCGACTGCTTCATTCCAAAAATTCACTAGTTGTTTCGCGTCCACTAACATCGTACTGCATGTTTCAATCAGGGTACGATTCATTCGTTCAACAATATCGTTTTGCTGTGGAGTAGACGACACACTGAATTCATGAAGAATTACCTTTTCATTGTAGAAATCAAACATCTTGTAGTTCTTGAATTCTGTACCATTATCACTTCGAATTCTTCTAGCTGGCAAATGACACAAACTCTCATTCTTCAAAATCAAGGACTTCAAGTACTTGAAAGTCTCAACTCTTGATTCCAAAAAATATCACCCACGAGAATATGGATTAATCATCTGTGACCACGAGGCAATATAAATCACCCATGATACTTTTGACGTTAACTGGTCTAAAAAGATCCATGTTGGACCTGCAAAAGATCAAATGATATTCAAAAGCCAAAACATTATCATGTGATCAAGAAATAAACAGAAGCTTGAACCAGATTCTCCCCAAAGATAGTGAATCTTGAACACCTGGATCAGAGCATCTTTGAATACAAGCAAACATCTGATCAAAGCCTTGGAACCGTTGTTCAAGAAGAAACAAGGTCTGTTGAAGCAAAGGTCTGATGAAGAAGACCAAACATCTCTCTGGCTAAACAGATGTTTGGATCAAAGCAACAGAGGATAGTCCAAACAAATGTTTCCCAATGTAACAGTACTTGTGTTTTATCAGTGTTTAGCATAGTTAGATCAAATGTTAGATTTGCATAGATGTTTGCAACAACTGTGGAATCTTTTATGTTAGGAATGTTAGATATCACTATCAGGGTGATGCCAGCCAATCACAAACAAAGCTTTCGTACTTAGTATAAATAGATCTAACCTGTTGGAGATCTATTCATCATTACATATCACCTTTTCTTTTGTACGAACAATCTTTGTTATAGTGATCAGTCTGAGGGGGAGTCTGTAAAATCAACACTCTGTAAAACATTTGAATCATTGTGATTAATGAAAAACAGTTGTTGATAATGATTTCTTGTTTGTAATTACTTATCTTTATTATAATACAAAATTGTTTTGAGCTTAAACTGTTAGTTTTCACAAACCTTGTAGACTCGGACTTAACAATTGATATCAGAGCTTGGTCATGTTAAACTTGATTTCACAGTCACTTTAACATACAAAGATCAGCCCAACAAAGATTCAATCATGTTTGTAGCCCAGAGTTGAAAAATGAAGAACTCAAAAGTGTCTATCACATACTCTGTTTTTCTCTAAAAAGAACAAAAGAAAATGGCACAAAATGATCCCCATAACACCGTATTCCAACACAGTATTCCATCCAAGAGGATAGTGTTCGATAATGAACCGCATACCAAGTCCTGTACCTATAAGTACTTTGTTTCCTGCAAACCCCGGGATTTCACTGGGGAGAAAGGGGCAATTGATTGTATGACTTGGTTAGATGAAATGGACACAGTAGTTGATATCAGCGGTTGTGCTGAAAGGGATGTAGTGAAGTATGTATCCCAATCATTCAAGGGAGAGGCACTAGCGTGGTGGAAATCACTCATTCAAGCTGCTGGGAAGATCCCACTCTACAATTTGTCATGGGATCAGTTCGTTGCTCTCATTAAACAGAACTACTGCCCTCAGCATGAGGTTGAAAGAATTGAATCAGATTTCTTATCATTGGTGATGAAGAATTTAGATTGTCAAGCTTACCTCACCAGTTTCAATACCATGTCCAGACTGGTTCCGTATCTGGTAACCCCGGAACTCAAGAGAATTGCTCGTTTCATTGGGGGTTTAGCCCTAGAAATCAAAGCCAGTGTTAAGGCTTCAAGACCTGCTACCTTTAGGTCAGCAGCTGATCTATCTCTGTCTCTTACTTTAGATGCGGTCAGGTTGAGATCGCTAAAGAATTCTGAAGAAAGTAAGAGAAAGCATGAGGATGATAACTCACGAGGGTCGGAGAAGAAGCACAAGGGAAACACTGATTCCAAGAAGTTTGGGTCTGGAAAGAATAGTCAATGAACAGAGGAGAAGCCAAAGTGCACGACTTGCCAAAAACGCCACTTTGGAAAATGCAGGCTGGAGACCAAGTCTCAATCAGGACCACCTGCATGTGGGTTATGCAAGTCTAAAGAGCACAAGACTATTGAATGCAAGAAGATTAAGGATGCCATGTGCTATAATTGCAATGAAAAAGGGAACATTAAGACTAACTGCCCTAAATACGCTAAAAAGCCTGAGGAAGCCAAGAAGACCAATGCAAGGGTCTTCCGTATGGATGCACGAGAAGCCGTTCAGGACGACAATGTGATAACAAGTACCTTCCTCATAAATGATGTTTATGCAAGAGTGTTATTTGATTTTGGAGTAGATAAGTCTTTTGTAGATAATAAGTTTTGTGAATTGTTGAAATTGCCTATTAAAACCTTAAGTGTGAAATATGAGGTGGAATTAGCCGATGGTACCCTAGAGTCGCCTCAACCGTGTTAGATGGATGTTTCATATCCATTAGGAACCACTCTTTTCCATTGTCCTTACTTCCTTTGAAGCTAGCCGGTTTTGATATAGTCATAGGCATGGATTGGTTATCGCATAACCAAGCCCAGATCGTCTGCAATAAGAAGCAGGTGGTGATCAAGACTCCGTCTGGTGAGCCACTTACCATTCAGGGAGATACCCAGTATGGACTGCCTGAGCAAGTGTCTATGCTCAAGGCATCTAGATGTTTGAAGATGGGTTGTGTCGTTTATATGGCACAGGTAACCATTGATGAGCAGAAGCCCAAGATTGAAGATATTCCAGTCATTTCTGAGTACCTTGAAGTCTTTCCTGAAGAACTACCTGGTTTACCACCAGATAGGCAAGTAGAATTCAGAATTGACTTCATCCCTGGAGCAGCGCCTATCGCGAGAGCACCTTATAGGCTGGCACCAACAGAGATGAAGGAATTGAGGACACAACTAGATGATTTGCTAGCCAAAGGTTTTATTAGACCTAGTTCATCTCCTTGGGGAGCGCCAATCTTGTTTGTCAAGAAGAAGGATGGATCAATGCGTCTATGCATTGATTACCGTGAACTTAATAAGGTCACTATCAAGAATAGGTATCCTTTGCCCAGGATCGACGATCTGTTTGATTAATTACAAGGGGCAAGCTACTTCTCTAAGATCGACTTGAGGTCAGGCTATTATCAATTGAAGGTTAAAGATGAAGATGCACACAAGACTGCGTTTAGAACTCGCTATGGTCATTACGAGTTCCTAGTGATGCCTTTTGGGCTCACTAATGCACCTGCCGCATTCATGGATCTCATGAATCACGTCTGCAAGCCCTATCAAGATAAATTTGTCATCGTGTTCATCAATGACATCCTCATTTACTCGAAGAGTTAAGCTGACCATGAGAAGCATCTCCGTTGTATACTTAAGCTGCTTCAACAAGAAAAGCTCTATGCCAAATTTTCAAAGTGTGAATTTTGGCTTCGAGAAGTCCAATTTCTTGGACATGTTGTCAGTGAGCGTGGTATCCAAGTGGATCCCGCTAAAATTGAAGCTAATATGAACTGGCAAAATGTCACACCCCCAAAATCCACCCGCGGATAACACCCGCTTCGGGGGCGTGACTGACCAGGATCCAGCCACCAATTATACTAAGCATTGGTTAATATTAAAGTAATACTTACTAACCATACGATTAGCAAATATCAAGTTCAGAGTTTAAAGGTTTTAAAGTTTAAACAGTAACAAGTAGCGGAAGCATAATTAAATAGTTTTTAAACAGTGTTCATAAGGTAAGCATAATAAAGGCCCAACACACGGGCAGACGACCACTACGCATCCCAAGTAGCTGCTCCAGTCACTGGCCACCTGCAAAGCATGCAGTAAAGGGGTCAACAATAATGCTGAGTGAGTTCACTAGTTGTCCAGTTTTAATTACCAAAAACTCGTTTCACCAGTTAATTTATCCGTTTATACATGCCATGGGGAGCTACCCCAAAAGTTAGCGACTAAACTGTTTTTCCAATACCGAACACTAAGTAACCGAATGCGTTTCCGCAGGATGCCCCGATGTCAATGTTCTATCATCATTGACGGATGCCTGAGTACATTAGTTCACGACCGATCCCATACCATGGCACGGTGTGAGGCTGGTAAGACCTAAATAGCGCTATCAACTAATAACCCGTTCGCCTGGCACCGGCGACTAATCGGTATTATGTAGTAGGGACTTGAGTGATAGAGTTGCGTTTAGTGCCGTTAGTTGCAATCCGTATAAACAGTAATTAACTAAAAAGGTTTCCCAATACAAGGGAAGATAAAGTAAGTTGTTTCCCAATAACTAGGGAAGGAGTGTAGACGGTATCCCCTTTTACAAGGGGATAGGGTTGTTTTAGTCTCGTGTCCCAAACCACCGGGACGCATGCTTTTAAGTTGTGAACTCACCTTGGGTTGCTCGGAATGATACGTTACTTGGTTAAGTATGTTGGTCACCACGTCCTAGCATGGTTACCAAGTATGGGTCAAGTCGGGTACAAGTAAACACGTTTAGCATACACGTATACAAGCAGTTAACAGGCAGCAATACAAACAGTAACATGTATACATGAAATCCAGTCAACAGGAGGCCCAACAGTCGAAGCCCAAAACAACAAGACAAACAGTCAAGGCCCAATAACATAAAACGGCCCAGTCGAAACTAAGGTGGTTGCGACTCGCAACCGAGGTTGCGACTCGCAACTGCGGTCTCGGTCCGTCACGCTTTGGTTACGACTCGTAACTGGAGATTGCGACTTAGCAGGTGTGGTTGCGACTCGCAACCAGGTTTGATGCGTGCTGATTGCGACTCGCAACTGGGAGGTTTCGACTGGTTATGCGTGGTTTCGAGTAGCAACCAAAGGTTGCGACTCGCAACCGTGATAACGTGCATGGCAATCCCTTCTAGAACCTGCAGACTTGTACTATCCAATGAAATTGCATTTTTATGTAAATGTTGTACTATTTCCACTAAAACATGTTTGTTGGTCGATTTGTGCACCAATTTGGATCAAAATCAGCATTTTCAAACTATTATACACATTCAAACTGTTCTTCATTCATTCAATAAAACTCCAAACCTTTAATCAAGAAATCATGAACTATAAATAAACCCGAATCCAAACAGGAAGCTTATAAAACCGTGTATCATTTCTTGACAAGGATTATAACACCTATCCTAACATAGAAATCATACTTGTTAACAATCAAATCCTAAGAACATGCAATTCTAACCAACCCCTTAACATATATTGGATAACCCAAAACTATGATCAACAAAACATCACCTTCCTTAGCATAATTATGAACATACAAGCCTAATATTCATACTAAAACCTCTAATCACATCACCAAGCATAAAACCATAGCAATCATCAATAACCATGAACATAAAAACACTAACCGGTTACTCGGGGTTGAGAGAAAAGGGGTGTTCGGGTGGTCTCTTGGTTTGTCCGATCTTCCTTGTTGATAGCTCACTTGATCCGAGAGATATGAAGGAATGGGGAGATGATTTTGGTTGCTAGAAATTTAGGGTTTTAGGGTTTAGTGAAGAAGATGAGAGGAGAGTGTGAGAAGAGAGTGTGTAAAATGATTAAGGGAGGTGGGGTTGGGTTTATATAGTGCACCGAGTTGGGCTAGGGGGTTTCCGGGTTGGGTTTCTCGGTTACAAGGCCTTAACCGGCCCAAGTGCTTCACTGTTCACTCGAGACCGTGGTCTCGAGTCGGGTCTCGGGTTTGGTTCACATATATATAACACTTATATATATATATACGTACACATAAGTAAATCGGCACATAACACAAAATAACAAATAGTTTTTCATATATTTTTACTGTTAGTCGATTACGTACACGTTTGTTACATCGAAAGGTTATCCGGAAAGATCCGAGGTGTCACATTATCCCCACGTTTTAGGAACTTTCGTCCCGAAAGTTAAGGCAGCCACTGTCAAGCTAGTGTAAGTGAAAACGTTTCAACGGGGTGTCACATCATCCCCCCGTTAGTTTGGAATTTCGTCCCGAAATTCGTTCGTAGCTTCAGTGCTGGGATTTTCGTTAGGGAACAGCTGGGGATATTTGTGCTTCATCTGGTCTTCCCGCTCCCAGGTATACTCTGGGCCACGTCGCGAGTTCCAACGAACTCGTACAAGAGGTATCTGGCTACGTTTGAGGATTTTGATCTCTCGATCCGTGATCTCAATCGGTTCCTCAGTAAAGTGTAGCTGTTCATCAATCGTTAGTTCCTTAAAAGGAATCACAAGTGTTTCATCCGACAAACACTTCTTCAGGTTGGATACATGAAAAACGTTGTGTACCGCACTCAGTTCTTCAGGCAGGTTCAATCTATAAGCAACCTTACCGATCTTCTCGGTAATTTCGAATGGTCCGATATATCGCGGATTAAGCTTGCCCCGTTTGCCAAAGCGAACCACACCCTTCCAGGGTGAGACTTTAAGTAGAACCCGGTCACCGACCTGGAATTCCAACGGTTTCCTACGCTTATCAGCGTAGCTCTTCTGACGGTCACGAGCTGCCGCCATGCGTTGTCTGATCTGGGCAATCTTTTCCGTTGTATCTACCACCATCTCTGGGCCCGTGATTTGACTATCACCGATTTCTGCCCAGCAGAGAGGTGACCGGCATTTACGACCGTACAATGCCTCAAAAGGTGCTGCCTGAATACTAGTGTGGTAGCTGTTGTTGTATGAGAACTCTACTAACGGTAGATGCTTCTCCCAATTCTTGCCAAAGTCGATCACACACGCTCTAAGCATGTCTTCTAGAGTTTGGATGGTACGTTCGGACTGTCCATCCGTTTGCGGGTGATAAGCAGTGCTCATATCCAAACGTGAGCCAAAGCATTTGTGCATAGCTTGCCACAGTTCCGAAGTAAATCGAGCGTCTCGGTCGGAAATAATTGAGGTTGGCACTCCGTGCCTCGAAACTACTTCCTTTAAGTAAATCTCCGCCAAGGTAGAAAACTTGTCTGTTTCCTTAATAGCCAGAAAGTGCGCGGACTTGGTTAGTCGATCCACTATTACCCAAATAGCATCATTTCCGCGTTGAGATCTAGGTAGCCCTGTAACAAAATCCATGGAAATTTGCTCCCATTTCCATTTCGGGATTTCTGGTTGTTGGAGTAGACCTGCTGGCTTCTGGTATTCTGTCTTGACTCTCGCGCAAGTCAAACATTTGCTGACGTATGTCGCTATGTGGGCCTTCATACCAGGCCACCAGTATGTAGTCTTTAAATCATGGTACATCTTGTCCGAACCAGGATGTACTGAGTAGCGGGACTTGTGGGCTTCGTCCATCACGAGTTCACGTAAACCTCCAAAGAGAGGAACCCAAATGCGTCCTGTTACATAGTAAGCACCTTCTTCTTTCTGTTCTAGTTGCTGTCTCGATCCTCGCAGAGACTCAGCCCTGATGTTTTCCGGCTTCAATGCTTCAACTTGAGCATTTCGAATCTGGGTAGGGAGGTTAGACTGGATGGTAAGTTGCAGTGCTCGCACGCGCTTTGGTACGGTGTCCTTTCGACTGAGGGCGTCTGCCACGACATTGGCCTTGCCCGGATGATACTTGATGGCGCATTCGTAGTCATTCAAGAGTTCGACCCATCGACGCTGTCGCATGTTCAATTCCTTTTGCCTAAAGATATGCTCGAGACTCCTATGATCGGTGTAAATAGTGCACTTGGTACCGTACAGGTAATGTCTCCATATCTTAAGAGCAAAAACCACTGCTCCTAGTTCCAAGTCGTGCGTCGTGTAGTTCTTCTCATGCGTCTTGAGTTGTCGAGAGGCATAGGCAATGACTTTCTCGCGTTGCATTAGCACGCAACCGAGCCCATGAATAGACGCATCGCAGTAAACCACAAAGTCGTCAGTGCCTTCAGGTAACGAGAGAATAGGAGCGCTACAGAGGTTATCCTTAAGCCTCTGAAAGGCAGATTCCTGTGCTGTATTCCACTTGTAGGCGACGCCTTTCTGAGTGAGTGTTGTGAGAGGTTGTGCAATCTTTGAGAATCCCTGAATGAATCTGCGGTAGTAGCCCGCCAAACCCAAGAATTGGCGAACTTCAGTGGGGGTCTTAGGCGTAGGCCAGTTCTTTATCGATTCGATCTTAGCTGGGTCGACGTGAATTCCGTCCCTATTAACTACATGACCGAGGAAATGGACTTCCCGAAGCCAGAAGTCACATTTAGAGAATTTGGCGTACAGTTGCTCGTTGCGAAGGAGTTCCAGAATAAGGCGTAGGTGCTGTTCATGCTCTTCTTGACTTTTCGAATAAATCAAGATGTCGTCGATAAACACGATCACGAATTTGTCGAGGTAAGGCTTACATACGCGGTTCATAAGATCCATGAACACTGCAGGTGCGTTAGTCATTCCAAAAGGCATGACGAGGAACTCGTAATGACCATAACGAGTCCTGAATGCAGTCTTGGAGATGTCTTCGTTACGAACTCTCAGCTGATGATAGCCTGATCGCAGGTCAATCTTTGAATAGTAGCTCGATCCTTGCAACTGATCGAATAGGTCGTCGATGCGCGGGAGGGGGTAACGATTCTTGATGGTAACCTTGTTCAGCTCACGATAGTCGATGCACATTCGGAATGTGCCATCCTTCTTCTTGACAAAGAGTACTGGGGCTCCCCAGGGTGATGAACTAGGACGGATAAATCCTTTATCCAATAGTTCTTGTAGTTGCGTAGAGAGTTCCTTCAGTTCTGCAGGAGCCAATCGGTACGGTGCACGAGCTATGGGTGCTGCTCCGGGAGCTAGCTCGATTTGGAATTCGACCTGACGATGGGGAGGGAGTCCAGGTAATTCCTCAGGAAATACCTCGGGATAATCGCGTACTACAGGAAAATCTTCAATCCCCTTTTCCTTTTCATGAGTATTGGTGACGAGTGCTAGGATGGCGGTGTGCCCTTTTTGCAAACACTTCTGGGCTTTTAGAAGCGAGATAATGCCTGTGACTTCTCCACCTTTGTTGCCTTGAACGATGAGGGGTTGACCAGAACGGCGAGGTATACGAACTGCTTTCTCTTGACAGAGGATCTCAGCGCGATGTTTGGATAACCAATCCATACCAATGACGACGTCGAAGCTTCCGAGTTTGACAGGGAAGAGATCGATACTAAACGTATGGCCAGACAATTCTAGGGTGCAGTCGTGGATCACGTGCGTGGCCTCGATGTTCTTACCATTAGCTATCTCGACGGTATGCTTAGAACTTAATAATGCGGGCGAATGCTTAAGTTTCTTACTAATGCGAAGGGATACATAACTGGCATCGGCACCGGAATCAAATAACACAGAAACATAACGATCATCAAGTAGGAACTTACCCGCCACGACGTTAGGGTCGTTCCTTGCTTCTCCAGCTCCAATCACAAAAGCTCTGCCCCTTGCATTTCCAGCATTGTTGTTTTGCTCATTGTTCCCAGCTCCCTGATTGTTGCGATTCTGATTCAGTTCAGGGCAATCCTTTCGCATGTGCCCCGTTGCCCCGCATTTAAAACATACTCTGTTGTTTCCCTGCTGCTGTTGCTGTTGGGGTTGTTGCTGATTTTGCCTTGCCGGGAACTGACTTCTACAATCCTTGGCTTCGTGCCCCATCTTGTGGCATCGCTGACACTGACCCTTGTTACATGCCCCATTGTGGTGCCTGTTACACTTGTTGCACTTAGGGTAGTTTCCCCGGTAGCCACCCTGTTGCTGAGTGCCTTTGCTGTTGTCAGTTTTCCTTTGCTGAGCTGGCTTGAGTAGGGTTAGCATCCTTGCCCTGATTTCCATCCCACTTTCGTTTGCCATCACTAGAACTTCCTTCCGCAGCACTGATCCTTTTGGGCAACCTGCCCTCTTCCACAGCCTGATCCGTGAGTTTGTGAGCAAGTCGAACGATCGGCTGAATGGTAGTGTGGTTGGCTGAAGTTACATGGCTTCGAATTTCTGGAGCCAGACCCTTGATGTACAGTTCGATCCTTCGATACATAGGTCGAGACATGTTTGGACAAAGAGCAGCATAGTCGTTGGACAGCTTGGTGTAGGTCTCAATCTCTGACCCAACCATCTTGAGTTCATAGTACTCATTTTCCAGCTTGTGGATGTCATCCCTGTGACAGTACTCTTCCTTGATCATATCCTTGAAATCTTCCCACGCAGTAGCGTTTGCAGTCTCCAAGCCAAGCATTTGAATTTGCGCCTTCCACCATGAAAGAGCGCTTCCCTCTAGAGTACCAGTAGCAAACTTCACCCAGTTAGCAGTTGGGCATTCACAGACAGCAAAAACAGCTTCGACCTTCTCAATCCAGTGCAGAAGGCCTATGGCACCCTCCGTGCCATTGAAAGGAAGAGGCTTGCAATCCATAAAGGTCTTGAAGGTACAAACACGTGGTTGCACAGGTGCAGGCTGACCTATAGGGTGAGCTGCGAAAGCTGCAGCCACAGTGTTGAGCAGGCTAGTGAACTGAGCCGGGGTCATGTTGACATTTCCTCGTCCGCGTCCACTCATTGTCTTCATAACCAGAAAACATAGTATGAGTGCGTGATAGCGAGAATAAGATAGAAGAGAGAAGATGTATCTATCTAATCAGGTTACTAGTACGTATAGTAAAGCAGAAAGCATAAGACAAGTAAGCAAGTAACTATGGGTCCGAGCTATGAGGTCAGATAAGTCGAGCCTTGTACTTGGAGTGTAGTGTCGTCACGAGTCACGGGTTATAGTCTGGTTTTTCTCAAAAAGATTTTTCCCCTTTTTAAAACCAAGTTCACTATAACCAATGGCTCTGATACCAATCTGTCACACCCCCAAAATCCACCCGCGGATAACACCCGCTTCGGGGGCGTGACTGACCAGGATCCAGCCACCAATTATACTAAGCATTGGTTAATATTAAAGTAATACTTACTAACCATACGATTAGCAAATATCAAGTTCAGAGTTTAAAGGTTTTAAAGTTTAAACAGTAACAAGTAGCGGAAGCATAATTAAATAGTTTTTAAACAGTGTTCATAAGGTAAGCATAATAAAGGCCCAACACACGGGCAGACGACCACTACGCATCCCAAGTAGCTGCTCCAGTCACTGGCCACCTGCAAAGCATGCAGTAAAGGGGTCAACAATAATGCTGAGTGAGTTCACTAGTTGTCCAGTTTTAATTACCAAAAACTCGTTTCACCAGTTAATTTATCCGTTTATACATGCCATGGGGAGCTACCCCAAAAGTTAGCGACTAAACTGTTTTTCCAATACCGAACACTAAGTAACCGAATGCGTTTCCGCAGGATGCCCCGATGTCAATGTTCTATCATCATTGACGGATGCCTGAGTACATTAGTTCACGACCGATCCCATACCATGGCACGGTGTGAGGCTGGTAAGACCTAAATAGCGCTATCAACTAATAACCCGTTCGCCTGGCACCGGCGACTAATCGGTATTATGTAGTAGGGACTTGAGTGATAGAGTTGCGTTTAGTGCCGTTAGTTGCAATCCGTATAAACAGTAATTAACTAAAAAGGTTTCCCAATACAAGGGAAGATAAAGTAAGTTGTTTCCCAATAACTAGGGAAGGAGTGTAGACGGTATCCCCTTTTACAAGGGGATAGGGTTGTTTTAGTCTCGTGTCCCAAACCACCGGGACGCATGCTTTTAAGTTGTGAACTCACCTTGGGTTGCTCGGAATGATACGTTACTTGGTTAAGTATGTTGGTCACCACGTCCTAGCATGGTTACCAAGTATGGGTCAAGTCGGGTACAAGTAAACACGTTTAGCATACACGTATACAAGCAGTTAACAGGCAGCAATACAAACAGTAACATGTATACATGAAATCCAGTCAACAGGAGGCCCAACAGTCGAAGCCCAAAACAACAAGACAAACAGTCAAGGCCCAATAACATAAAACGGCCCAGTCGAAACTAAGGTGGTTGCGACTCGCAACCGAGGTTGCGACTCGCAACTGCGGTCTCGGTCCGTCACGCTTTGGTTACGACTCGTAACTGGAGATTGCGACTTAGCAGGTGTGGTTGCGACTCGCAACCAGGTTTGATGCGTGCTGATTGCGACTCGCAACTGGGAGGTTTCGACTGGTTATGCGTGGTTTCGAGTAGCAACCAAAGGTTGCGACTCGCAACCGTGATAACGTGCATGGCAATCCCTTCTAGAACCTGCAGACTTGTACTATCCAATGAAATTGCATTTTTATGTAAATGTTGTACTATTTCCACTAAAACATGTTTGTTGGTCGATTTGTGCACCAATTTGGATCAAAATCAGCATTTTCAAACTATTATACACATTCAAACTGTTCTTCATTCATTCAATAAAACTCCAAACCTTTAATCAAGAAATCATGAACTATAAATAAACCCGAATCCAAACAGGAAGCTTATAAAACCGTGTATCATTTCTTGACAAGGATTATAACACCTATCCTAACATAGAAATCATACTTGTTAACAATCAAATCCTAAGAACATGCAATTCTAACCAACCCCTTAACATATATTGGATAACCCAAAACTATGATCAACAAAACATCACCTTCCTTAGCATAATTATGAACATACAAGCCTAATATTCATACTAAAACCTCTAATCACATCAACAAGCATAAAACCATAGCAATCATCAATAACCATGAACATAAAAACACTAACCGGTTACTCGGGGTTGAGAGAAAAGGGGTGTTCGGGTGGTCTCTTGGTTTGTCCGATCTTCCTTGTTGATAGCTCACTTGATCCGAGAGATATGAAGGAATGGGGAGATGATTTTGGTTGCTAGAAATTTAGGGTTTTAGGGTTTAGTGAAGAAGATGAGAGGAGAGTGTGAGAAGAGAGTGTGTAAAATGATTAAGGGAGGTGGGGTTGGGTTTATATAGTGCACCGAGTTGGGCTAGGGGGTTTCCGGGTTGGGTTTCTCGGTTACAAGGCCTTAACCGGCCCAAGTGCTTCACTGTTCACTCGAGACCGTGGTCTCGAGTCGGGTCTCGGGTTTGGTTCACATATATATAACACTTATATATATATATACGTACACATAAGTAAATCGGCACATAACACAAAATAACAAATAGTTTTTCATATATTTTTACTGTTAGTCGATTACGTACACGTTTGTTACATCGAAAGGTTATCCGGAAAGATCCGAGGTGTCACACAAAAGCCAAAGACGCCCACGGAGATGCGCAGTTTTCTAGGACTGGCAGGATATTACAGGAAATTTATTGAAAACTTCTCAAGAATTGCAGCACCCCTGACTCTACTCACTCGCAAGAATAACAAGTTTGATTGGGGGCCTAAGCAGCAGGAATCTTTTGATATTCTGAAGCAGAAGTTGAGCAACGCCCCAGTACTGACGTTGCCTGATGGAATGGATGAGTTTGTAGTATATTGTGATGCATCACACACCGAGATGGGATGTGTGCTTATGCAAAAAGGCAAAGTCATTGCCTATGCTTCACGTCAGTTAAAGGTGCATGAAAAGAACTACACCACCCATGACTTGGAGCTGGATGCCGTTGTATTCGCACTGAAATTATGGAGGCATTACTTATATGGAACTAAGTGTGTGATCTATTCTGATCACAAAAGCCTTTAACACTTGTTCAATCAGAAGGACTTGAACATGAGGCAGCGACGATGGATGGAAACCTTAAATGATTATGATTGTGAGATAAGATACCATCCTGGCAAGGCGAATGTAGTCGTCGATGCCTTAAGTAGAAAAGAAAAAATGAAGCCTATAAGAATCAATGCCAAGAGCATTGAGATAAAGAATAGTTTGAATGAAAGATTGTTAGCTGCGCAGAAGGAAGTTGTTTTGGAAGCTAACTATCCTGATGAAAAGCTAGGAGTAACTGAAGAACAGTTATCCTATGGCAAGGACGGAATCCTGAGGTTAAATGGACGAATATGGGTTCCAGTTTATGGAGGACTTCGGGATGTCATCCTCCAGGAAGCCCACAGTTCTAAATATTCCGTTCATCCTGGAGCTGATAAGATGTACCAGGATCTGGAGGCAAATTATTGGTGGATAGGCTTGAAGAAGTCTATAGCTGCCTATGTAGCTAAATGTTTGACGTGCGCGCAAGTCAAAGCTGAACATCAGAAGCCGTCAGGTTTGCTACAACAGCCTGAAATCCCCACCTGGAAGTGGGAGATGGTGACAATGGAGTTCATCACCAAGTTGCCAAAGACAAAGAAAGAAAATGATACTATCTGGGTGATAATTGATAGACTGACTAAGTCAGCACATTTCCTACCCATTAAGGAGACTTATAGCTCCGACATGTTAGCTCAATTGTACGTGGATAAGATTGTATCCCTTCATGGCGTACCAGTGTCTATTATCTCTGATAGAGATACTAGAGACACGTCTCATTTTTGGAAAAGTTTCCAACAATCTTTGGGCACGCGCTTGAATTTTAGTACGGCTTACCATCCTCAGACGGACGGGGAGAGTGAGCGTACCATTCAAACTTTGGAAGACATGCTTCATGCATGTGTAATTGATTTAGGTGGTAGTTGGGATAAGCACCTGCCATTGCTCGAATTCTCCTATATCAAGAGCTACCACACAATCATTCAAGCTGCGCCTTTTGAGGCATTATATGGTAGGAAATGCAGAACGCCTATTTGTTGGGCAAAGTAGGAGAAGCTCAATTATCAGGACCTGACATAGTCTTTGAAACGACAAACAAGATTGTCCAGATTCGTGACCGCCTGAAAGCTGCCAGGGATAGGCAGAAAAGTTATGCTGATAAAAGGCGAAAACCTCTAAAGTTTGAGGTTGTTGATAAAGTCTTGCTTAAAGTATCACCCTGGAAGGGGGTGATGCGATTTGGTAAGAAAGGTAAGTTAAGCCCAAGGTATATAGGACCATTCGAGATCATCGAATGTGTAGGAACAGTGGCTTATAAGTTAAACTTACCCGGAGAGCTCAGTGGTATTCACAATGTATTCCACATCTGCAATCTGAAGAAATGTCTAGCAGATGAATCGCTAGTCATACCACATACAGATATACATAAGATGAGAGCTTGAAATTTGTGGAAAAACCTTTGTCGATCGAGGATCGACGGGTTAAGAAGCTTCGAAGGAAGCAGGTACCAATTGTGAAAGTTAAATGGGATGCCCGCAGAGGTCCCGAGTACACGTGGGAGGTAGAATCCACAATGAAAGAAAAGTACCCTCATTTATTTCAGTAAATCTCGAGGGCGAGATTTCTTTTAAGGGGGTGAGGATGTAACACCTCAAAAATTCATGTCCAATAATATATCAACACGTGTCATGGACTTTAAACGTGTAAAGGATTGATTTAGAGGGACTAAAGTTGACAAACAAGGAATCTATGTGTGTAAAAGGGTTCAAAATGTCAACAATGGATAAATTTATCTTTTAAATAACCCTACATGATGTTTATACCCTTAAACGAATAAATCATGGATCATACGAAGCTAATTGTGAAAGAAAGTGAGGAATTACAAACCACAGGGGTTAAATGTGTCAACATGTTTAAAGTATACCTCTGAATGACCTTTTAGCAAACCCAAGGCTTTGTAATGATTAATTATACTCACGCGAATAAATGATAAAAATTTCACAAGGTTTCGATAAAGTATGAGAAAGTTATGACAATATTCGTATACGAGGGGTTAAAAGCGTCAACGTTGAAATTTAAGGCTTTACGAGTGATCGCAAAGTTAACCGAGGACATAACGATGTTTGTTTATACCTTGGAGCCCTTAAAAGTAATGTTAGAGGGCCAAAAGTGCAAGAAAAATGCTTAAAACCACGTTTAGAAGGACCAGGGACCAAAAATGCAATATTTACAAACTTGTGACCGGACTTGACCCTCACACGGGCCGCGTAAGCCCCTTGGGGATCCTTACGCGGGCCGCCTAAGGTGCCCAGATGTTCAAAATCATCACAGCTGCCTGTACAGCCGGTTTAACCGACTTATAAGCATGGTTTTCGATTCTCGGGGCTTGTTTGATGGTTATTAAGGCCTAGGGACACTTGGGATGATCAGGAATCATCCCATAGGCTTATTTGTCATGATCTTGTGCAATCAAAGTCCCTATATAAGAAGTTCTTTGTTGCACCATTTGAGCACTTCACTTGCAAACTCCACAACTCACTCTCTGAGGATTCCTGGAGCTCAAGACCTCTTCCTAGTGATCATTAGTCGTGCATAGGACCTTGGTAAGCATCATTAACCTTTCTTAATTCAGTTTTACTTAGTTTATTAGCTTAAAGTCAAACCGTCGTAATTAAGGTTTGACTTCGTCATTAATCTTAATTTGTCCAGTCAAATTTTAAATTGAAAGTACCTATGAGTTGGTAATTATGTGGGTAATAAACCCTTAAAAGGGTACTCTCTGATTCCCACTTAAGTAGGTTAATTGTCGGGTCAAACTTGATATTAAAAAGTCAACAGGAAGCTTATTTTCAAATTCATGCATAATTAGCAATGTAGAAGCTATGCAACCTGTTTTATCACTCATATAATTTGGTAATTAATGTAAGAACATGTCTAAACATGTTCAACCCGACAATTTTCAGTTTAGGCTCGGTTCGGGACCGAAAGTCACATAGTTTGACTTCTGGTTTGACTTTCAGTTCTGACCAGTTTGAGCATAGTTTAGGAATGCCTTAGAGCTTTATTAGGACCAAGTTACCTATAAGTATAACCCTCTGAGATTATACAACTTGGTTCATTAGTTATCCGATTCATATGCAAGATTCCGTTAAATGCTTAAATGTTGACTATTATGCCCTTTTCACCTTAAAATGTGATTTTTGAAAAAGTGAAAGAATAGAAACCTTCACCACTGATTTATAAACTTGTCCCTAAAATTTGACATCAGTTTGAGGTCTAGATTAGGAGTTATGCTCATTAGCGTAAATGAGAAGCTTTTTATGAATTTAACGGCGTAATTAGCGTATAGCCTATCTGAACCCAATTTTTAATACCAAACTTTTTACCCACTGATATAAAATAATATTTTGGAATTTTTGGATATTTTTATTTATTTTTAGGCTGAGCATAACATAGGGTTCTAAGCTTGATTCGATAATTGCCGGTTTTGCCCTTTTGGCTTATAAAATGAGTTTTACAAATCCTTTTGATACCAAACCTTTTTCTACCGATCCAATATGATAAATAGAATATTTTGAGCCTTCTGGAATAATAGAAATATCAGCTTTCCTTTAAGAACCCGGAAATAGCTCCAAATCGCCTTTTTAAGCGTTTTTAACGCATAGTATGCATTAAAACTATTTTAAACATATAAGGTTTGATGCTTACTGATATTTCCAGTAAATTTTTATATTTTAACAGTAAGCAAAAGTTTTAAACTCAGATTTCCAGTTTTGACCTTTTAGGCTTATGTGAAATTACCAAAATGCCTCTACGGTGCATAGTTTAGTTATACATGATAAATTTCACATATATATAATACCCTACTGTTATGACTTATAAAAATAAATATTTTTACTGATTATGTCAGACCTATAACTCAGATTAATATTTATACTCTTTTATAACCTTTAAAATGACCAAAATACCACTACAGGGCGTAATTTGAGTCTAAATTCATTTTGGGCATAATAGAAGATATCTTACTGATGTCACAACATATTTAAAGCATATTAACTTAGGAAACTTGTATATGACTCATTTGGTTACTCGTTACGCACTTTTCGCGTTCGGATCGGCATTGTAACTAGTATATATTAGCCGAAACGGGTCAAACCATATTGTTTTTGTCTCAAAATCCATAATGTGTTTAAGCTACCCATATTATACAAGCATACAAGCTTGTCGGGTCAAAACCACATTCTAAACAGGTCTTCGCTTTATCATGCGTTTTTGGGCCGTATCTTCCTTTTGAAAACTAACCGGTCTAGGTCTAAGCTTAATTAAAGACCCGTTAGGATTCTAATAGGTTATTAAAAACCTTCGTTCCAGATTAGGAGCCCAGTAAAAGCTACGTGCACTTGTTGTATTTAATTTATACTTTGCTCAGGTAAATACTCTTAACTTATTTTCCCTATACGGGCTTGGGATACGGTATTATAATAATACCGCTTGGTCGGGTATGTAGTCATTTAAATCGGATTGTGATTGATGTATTTACATAACCTGTTTTAATCTGTATTATTTGATGTATGGCCTTTGGGGGTTAAATGACCATGTCCCGGATATCCTTGGCATCATTCAAAGAAATGGTCACGACCTAAGCACGGGGTGTAGGCGTACACCTGACTGTTGCATTATGTAAAAACTGGTAATCCACTTAAAGGAATCAACCTTGTGGGCATTGTCAGTTAACTTAAGCCCGACCCTACAAACTGGCCCTAATGGACGATAAGTAAAACTGTATACAAGATTATTTTTGAATAATTGTCCCATGTTACAAAAGATATTTTTGCCGAAGTGCATTCAAATCAATTTTCAAACTCTTTTCAAAATGAGTCAGTTAAGTTGTATTTACCAGTGTAAATTGACGTATTTTCCAAAAAGGCTAAGTGCAGGTACTATACGAAATAGGCTGACTACTCCAGGCATCAATAATCAAGTCTCGCAAGCTCTATATGTTAAAGTCTGTTGAACAGTTTTCCTTTTTCTTTTGATCCGCATGTGGATCCATTACAGTCCAGTTGTGATACTTTAATATTGCTTTATTTGGTTGTAATGTGATTCATTTTCTTTTGCTTCCGCTCTGCATTTATAATTTGTGTTGTTTGACTATGATGATATCAACTACGTCACGATACTCCCCACCGGGCCCACCGGTAACACGTGGAAATATCGGGGTGTGACAGTAATTAACCCCCTATACTTGTCAGACCCGAATTCAACCATCTGGCAACGTAGGATGGTTCATATAGTTGCTAAGCAAAATACAGTATGTTGGAAGTCTGTTGTATTTGGACCACATATTCCAATGGTACCTAGTGCTAAGAACCCAAATGTTTTTTAGCCAAAGAAGCCAGAGAATTACTATGAGCAAGATTACAAAAATTCGAGCTGGATGCCAAAGCCTTTAGTATCGTGGTTATGGGGGGTTTAGTTTTTAGCATTTTAGCTTGAGGGGGTGTTTAGGTTTTTGGGGGGTGGGGGAGGGGGGTTTAGGTTTTTTTTTTTTTTTTTTTTTTTTTTTTTTGGGAGGGGGGGGGGGTTAGGTTTTTTGGGGGTTTTAGTTTTTAGCATTTAGCTTGGGGAGGAGGGGGGTTAGGTTTTTTTTAGGTTTTTTTAGCTATTTTAGGTTGTGTTCACATTGGTTCTCACGGTTCTCGCAATAAATGGAGTTCTCGCATGAGCCCCTCCCTATATATATATATATATATATATATATATATATATATATATATATATATATATATATATATATATATTAACCTTATAACATGTATAAAAATGTATTATATTATTATATAAACATGAGAAGACACTAGAAAGTGACTATAATGACTTTCATTTATTAGTATAAAAAGATAAAATATTAGTTTAAAAATAGCTAAGGGTATTTTGGTCTTTCAATGACAAATTTACATAAAATTTGAATGGAGTTAATGAACTGGACTTAAATTGATATAAAAACCCAACTATTAGATTAAAAAAGTCCAAAAAAAATAGATTAAAATAGATATTTTAAACAAAACATAAGGACTAAAATAGTATTTAACTCATCGTCTTTTGATGTTGCTTGGAATAAATATACATCTTAAACTACATGTGTACAATCTAATAAAATAATAAACAATTAATAGTGACACACACTGATTGGAGACCATTTTAACAATCGTACACTGTTAATCTTCTTTCCTTTTATATATATATATGATAATAATAATAATAGGTTAATATATGATAATTTTATATATATGATAATAATAATAGGTTACGTGGATAAATTAGAAAAAGTCAGCTAGGGCCTAGGAAATGACCGAAAGACCATACGATGCTTTCCAAGTCTTATTTTTAAAATTTGAGGATGGATAGTTTTTAGTACGGGTGAAAACAATATGAGTCATGCCTTTCAAAAACATTTTTTTAGCTTTCAGTACAAATATATTATCATTTGTATTTTATACACAAGATATAAGCCACATCACACTTTTATAAAAGTTAAAGGCTATTTTTATTTGTTATGCCAAAATCATGGAATAAATTAAAAAGAAATAAAACTAATAAAGTTTAGGGGCATTATAATTTATATACAAATATTGGATTTAAATAATTTCAACTTTTATCATTTGTCTGATAGCATTCCTGGCTTACGAATTGTACCATGCCATTCCGAATTTTTAACTTATTTTCTCCTGACACTCACAAACTAACCCTATCCCAGTTAGCTGACGTCAGATGTCACGTCACTAAACAAGTGACACATCAGATGCCACGGTATTAAAAAGGCCACTTCAGATGTCATGTCATTAAAAAAAGGCCACGTCACTACACAAGTGCCACATCAACAACAAAAAACAAATTGGTCAGGGTTCAATTAGTTTGGGAGTGTTAAAGGAAAATAAGTTGAAGGTTGAGAGTGACGTGATACAATTCGTAAGTTGGGAATGCTATTGGCCAAATGGTGAAAGTTTAGGTTATTTATATCTAATAACCCATTTATATAATATAAGTTTATATAATATAAATTAGCAACTTAATGGTGCATTGTTTTTTGTACCATGTGCATATAAATTAGCAACTTAATGGTGCATTAGGAATGGAGAACGCATAAGGTTTTGGAAGGATGTTTGGTTTGGAACGGTTCCGTTAAGGGAGAGATGGCCGTATTTATATTATTTGGAAAGCCAAAAAAAACTGTTTAGTAAAGGATAGATTGAAGGCGATAGGTGAAACAATGGGGGTGGATGAAAGTTGGGACATGAATGCTTCAACTGTGGAAAGCATTTCGGAGATGCAAGATGTCTCGTGGATGCTGTCTTAGGTTCAGTATACAGGAAACAAGGATACGTGGGTCTGGCGGATAGATAGAAGTGATCAATTCTCGGTTGCAGCTGTCAAAGAATGGATGAGAAAGGACCACTATGTGCAACCGAACCAGATTATGAGGTTGGAGACGTGGGTGCCGATTAAAGTTATCCTTTTGATGTGGAGGATTGAAAAGGACAGAATCCCGACCCGTTTGGCTCTGGTAAGGAGGCGGATAGAGATCACGGACATGTCATGTCCGATGTGTGACACAGATGAGGAATCAGTGAACCATTTAATTGTTGGCTGTGGTTTCGCATATGGGGTGTGGAGTAAAATATGGAATTGGTATCAAGCTCTCCCGTCTAGCATTGATTCTATTAATGACCTGTTGAAGTGGCTGAGTTCGTTAAAGATGATTAAGTGGGGCAAGAAGATACTCCGGGGTATTATTATGGTTACATGTTGGGCATTGTGGAAGGAGCGCAACAAGAAGGTATTCCAGGATTCTTCACCTAGAGTTTTATAGGTTGTAGCGATTGTAAAGTCGATGAGGTATCTTTGGCTTAAACATCATTCTAGTCTTAAAAATATTGAGTGGTAAGAGTGGGTGAATTTCCCTTTGTATATATTGTAAGGTTGTTTTTTGCGGTCGTTTATTTGAGGACTTGCTCGTTTAATGAAGTTTTATATTAAAAAAAATGTGCATATTGAAGTTGTACAACGGTTTCTTTGTATACCATGGGTTGGTTTTGTGAAGTTTCTCTTGGTTTATAAGGTGACAATCGGTGGTTTTTGGTGTTTTGGTTGTGACTTAAACCATCTCTTTCCTTTTAGACAGATGTTGTGTTGTCGTGTCTACTTTTATTGTGTTTGTAGGCTTATAAACCTTTTAGCTTTCTACTTTCTAGATTCTCTCATCTTCAACCTATATATCTGATGTGTGTCGGTGTGTATATAATTTAGATATATAATTAAGCCCTTTTTACACCTTTAGCCAAGTTTTAAATTTATAAAACACGATATTTACTAACACTAAACACACATATGGGCAAGTGCACCCATCGTGGACGTAGTATAGTGTTGGTAAGATACCGAGGTCGTCCAAGGACACAAGAGCTTTTAATACCGGTTTATCCTCAACGTCTAATCAAATCAAAAAGTTAGAAAAATGTTTTCAAACTAATAAAATAAAAACTAACTAAATGCTGAAAAATAAAAATAAAATAAAACAGATAGACAAGATGAATCACTTGGATCCGACTCGTGTATTAGTATAACCTTTGATTATTTTCGCACTTGTTTAAGAGATTATCTTAGTTATTGTAGTAGGCCCCTCTTTTGAAGGCGACGTTACCCTCAACCTAGTAGTTTGAGTCAGCAAGGATACAATCCTAAAGGGTCGGATTATTGGAAGATAATGAATTAAGTTATTAATGCAAATTATGGTAGGCCCCGCTTTTGGCGGTGACGTTACCCTCGGCTAAGTAGTCTGAGTCAGCAGGGATACAGGCCTAAATAGCCGAATTATAGTATTAATAGTAGTTAACTTATGAGGGGGTCAAAGAGTTTGGATCCCCGCCATCCAATACCTATGGGCATTGAAGGAGATCCTACTAAATTTGACCCAGGTCCCTTGCAGGACCTCTAAACGCTGAACAAGGGCAAGACCCTTACCAAACCGTTCCCTTAACCCCCGACCAGGTAGCCAACATACCTCCATATAGACCATGGAGATATGAATGGTGAAAATCTTTTATTTTATATAGACAGTAAAATAATGCCAAGACACCACGGACAAACGATAAGGAAAGATCACCTTCAACATAAGCAACTAGTTATTAAAGTCATTAATACAAAACCAAATAAAAAGTGCAAAAGATTAAAAATAAAAAGTATTATACCAAACACTTGTCTTCACCAAGTGATGTAAGAGACTTAGGCAAACATGGCCTTGATTGTCAAGAACTCTTACTATCAATCTTGGATCCCGAGACGACTCACACACTCTACGATGGACAATGGATGATGGTGGTGGATGATGGTGTTATGGTGGTGGTGGATGGTGGATGAAGTGTGAGAGAGGTGGTGTGCCAAGGGATGAGTTGGAATGAAACCAAGCACTCCTATTTATAGGCTGAACAGAAGGTTGGGCACGGCCCCGTGTCCGCTGGACACGCCCCCGTGCCCGTCTGACACTCTCTCTCTTCATTAATTGTAATTCGCAATTACAATTAATGCGCCTGCTGTACTTTCGCCACGCCCCCGTGCTCACTGGACACGGCCCCGTGGTGGGCAATAGAAGCTTCTACAGGTTTGTCTTTTCTGCTGCTTCTTGGGCACGGCCCCGTGCTGGCTGAGCACGGGGCGTGTTCAGGCTTCTGTTTTCTCTTCTTTGCTTGGGAGGATGCCGTTGAGGGTTCGGGCAGTCTACTTTTATTCCTTTTCTTGTATTTATGTTAGAATTAGCTGTCTTTTTGCTTCTTTTGTGAATTTGAGCTCATTTCATCCTGAAAATACAAAAGGAAGACAAAAACACTCTTTTTCCAACATTAGTACTTAAAAAGGGTTAGTTTTATGCCTTATTTGATGTAATTTATATGTTGCATTTTGCACACATCAATATCTCTCTCAAGAGGTTTTAGGTGTTGCCCCATCGTTGCCCGTCGGGTCCAGCCATCTATGGTGGCGGAATTACGGTTTGCGGTGGGTTGGTTTGTTCTTTGTTTATCGCTTTGAATGTTGCTGGCGGCTCTGGCCGTCTACGACGGCAACGAAGTTACTATGTGTGGTGCCTTCTTATGTTTTATGTTTCTCGCTTTAAACCTTTTGCTTTGAATCGACTGATGATCTGATTCTGGATCTGGGTGATGAACATTATGATGTTGAGGTTGGCCTTGGGTTTCCGACCGGTGGCCATGTCTTAGATTATGGAATACATGTGTGTTACTTAGATAAAGATAAAATCGATGACGATGGTATATATTTCATTCGAGATAAACAAAACAGGGTGGTGATGATAATGGGGTTAACCTATACTTAAACCTTAATTGCTTATGTTTTTATTATTTTGAAGGTATTAAATCATTTTTACTTTGTAACCAATTATTTGAAGCTATGATGGATTTTCTAAGCTTTGGGGCTAAGATGTATGTCTGAGCTATTAATTTATTTGACTCGTGGTCGTGCTAATTGATAGTGATGATGGTAGCTGGAAGTCATGGTGCCGACGGTGGTAGTGGTTGGTGGTGTTAAAGCAATGGTAGCGTGGGTTGTAGCTATT
Source organism: Helianthus annuus (assembly GCF_002127325.2). Classification (NCBI taxonomy): domain Eukaryota; kingdom Viridiplantae; phylum Streptophyta; class Magnoliopsida; order Asterales; family Asteraceae; genus Helianthus; species Helianthus annuus. The sequence goes on from NC_035447.2 coordinate 27,932,299, forward strand.
TCGTGTTGTTTATGTTTATGTGGTTTTTTTCTCTTGCTGGTGGGGTGGTTGTTTTTGTAAGCTGTTATGAAATTTGAAAAACGTTTTAGCAACACATTTGTTAACTTGGAAAATATGATTCCAACTATTAGGCCATACGAAGCGGAGGAGCATGAAGTGTCATGTGAGAGCCAAATCAGCAGAGGGTCGTGGTAAAAGAAAGCACATAGTGGATGGGGCATAAAGTGGCATTATTAAAACAATAAAAAAATAACATAAATATCAACAAATCAAAACCAACTCAAATTACACCCACCAATCAAAAGACTACACGCCGATGGAAACCCCCCCCCCCCACACCACCACGCCATGTCCGGGGTGGTGTGCTCGGCGTGGACTGGCTTCCATGCCAGTTTTCCACGCCCACTCCATATAGTCTTAGATGGAAAAGGATATGAGTACCAAAAAAGCTAAAATATAAAAAAGTTATAGCTCCAAATATAAATACGATCATATCTATATCTATACTATATCTATATGTATATTTTTTTTTGAAAAGTGAACTTCATTAACCAAACGCCAAAACCTCAAACCGAGGCGGCACCCAAACAACAAAACCCTACATAATTACAAATTTACACCAATTGTCCTAAGAAACCTTTAACGATTTAGATCTACTATTTAACCACAAAAAACCCACTGACTTAATCTCACTTAAAATACCTCCTATGCTTATCGGCTTGCTATTAAATTTCGCTTCATTTCTGGCTCTCCAAAGGCTCCAACACGCGACTCTAATGACACCTTTGACCACTTCCTTTTTCCCACTGTTCAGCCCACATAAATCATGAGCATCCAACAAATCTTTGACCGAAAAAACCAAAAAGTTTGGAATGTTACACCATCTGCACACCTGCTGCCATATGACCGCCGCTACGCAACATGAAGTGAAAAGGTGCCCAGCTGACTCGTCTTCTTCACCGCACATAACACACCACGGATCGATCCCAGGAATATTTCTTCTTTGCAGAGCGTCCATCGTGGCTAGTTTGTTAAAGCCGAGCCTCCAAATGAAAACATTACATTTATTCGGAAGCCATTTACACCACTCCGGGACATAACCGATAGATTGACCATTCCTGCCATCAAGTAATCTTTTCATACCACCACCATAAAGTCTTTATCCGCAGCCCCAATCCATTCCCACTTATCCCTTTCACCAGTTAGGTCCTTACCCAAAAGTAAACTGCACAAATCAACAAGCTCATTAACCTCCAATTCCGACGACAACGGCCTTCTCCAATCCCAAGCAAAACTCGACCCAAGCGGACCAGCCGCTAACCTCTCGCAAACTTTACCCCTTTTGTTCACCTCGAAACTGAACAACAACGGAAAATTTTCTTTCAGTGGCTCGTTAGCACACCACGGGTCAAGCCAAAACGCAATATCCTCTCCATTCCCGATATTACCTTTCAAGAAATTCCTAAGAGGAACATCATTGATCTTGCTATTCAATAACAAACTAGAAATATTATTCCAAATCCCACCAAGAGATTTATTCACTGGAAACATATCCCAATTTGTTCTAGAACAATGAATGGCTTCAACAACTTTTATCCACAGTTTATCCTTATCAACTTTGAACCGCCAGCCCCATTTGGACAGCAGGGCCACATTAATATGCTTAAGTTTAGTCAGCCCCAGTCCACCTCTCTCTTTCGAACTTGCCACTTGGTCCCAGGCAACCCAATGATTCTTTCCTCTACCTTCAACTCCACCCCATAAAAACTTTCTGATCTTGGCTTCTAAATCATTTATAACTTGTGTCGGAGCCTTATAGAGAGAAAAATGATAATTAGGCAAACTCTCTAAAACCGACTTTATTAAAGTGATCCTTCCTCCCACTGACAACGTCTTCGCATTCCAACCAGACAATCTAGAATCAAAGACATTTACACCGGTCTCCAATTTGCCACCCTATTCATATTAGCTCTAACCCATAAACCAAGATATTTAAACGGAAACTTGTCATCTTGACAGTCAATATTACCGGCCATGGAAGATAACTCCAAGCTATCAACATCAATACCGTACAAGCTAGATTTAGCCAAGTTAATCTTTAAACCCGAGCATAAATGAAAAATACGCAACACACGAACCACGTTATCAATGTTTTCTTTAGACCATTCACCTAAGATGATGGCATCATCCGCATAAAACAGGTGAGATGCCATCGGCCTGTTTCCAGGCGTCCGAATACCAGTCACCACCCCATTACTTTTAGCTTTATCGAATATCACCGATAGAGCCTCCATGATCAAGATAAAAAGAAAAGGAGAAATAGGATCGCCTTGTCTAATACCTTTAGAGAACTGAAATTCAAATGTCGGTGACCCATTCACAAAAACAGAAGCTCCAGCCGAATGAATAATACCTCTAATCCACAAACACCATTTTTCAGGAAATCCCATTTGCCCCAGGATCGACAACAAGAAATTCCAATTGACATTGTCGAATGCCTACTCAAAATCAGTTTTAAGGAAGAAAACCTTCTTTTTCCTCTTTTTACACCAATTATATAACTCATTGATCAACAACGGACCATCAAGAATAAAATTACCTTTCAGAAACACAGATTGCGATTCCGACACCATTGACCCAATAACTTTTTTCAACCGGTTAGCCAGAACTTTCGACACCAACTTACTAATCACTCCGATCAGGCTAATCGGTCTATAATTATTTAACGCAACTGGATCCTTCAATTTTGGAATCAAAGTTATAAACGACGATCCGCATCCTTCAATTTTAGACAATAAAACTAACGGACTGTGATCGGAATAAACAACGGGCAAGGCCCTCAAAGTCGCTTCTGGCCATAAATTAAAAAATTCTGGGCAAACCAAAAATCGATCAATCTTGCGGAGCTTTTTACCGTTCTCTATAACAATCCTCCAAAATTATTTTCGACACCCCTAAATTAGTAAGAATATCCCAATACGTCCTAAATTACACCCCGTATACGTAAAATGGCCCTAAATACCTTTATTTTTATAAAAATTAATTAAAAATCAGATTTTTGGGTCTCTGGCGGGCCGCGAAGACCTAGCCCTGGTCTTACGCGGGCCGCGAGCGAATAGACATGCGGCATAACCCGGAAGCCGCCACGTGTTGATAGCTAGACCGGTGACCAGGCCAGGCCAGAGCCTACCCGGCCTATGTCGCGGGCCGCGAAGGCTAAGCCTTCGGCTTACGCGGGGCGCGAGAAATGGTTTGATCAGCCCTATAAATTGAGTCGACGATCACAATTCACAAATCGTTCAAAATTCACTTCTCTCTCAATTTCTACATAGCCAAAGTGATAATCGGGCATTATACCCCCTAATTAACGAAGTTCTGCCTCGTTTTAGGTATCATAACCCCCGATTACGTATTACATACGCTGCCCGATTGATCTAGTGCTCCGTAACGGCTGTCGAGTTTCTGCCCGACGTAGTCGTTGGAGTTCTGTCTCGGGGAGGGTATAACTAATGTAAATATTGGGTTATTATACTAACGTGTGTGCATTGTTTAATTAATAAATTATAACCAGGAAAATCACAGGAAAAACCCTAAAGTTGCAATGTGAGTAATCTCCTTTTTGTAAATTGTTTTTACAAAACCTTAAATATTCTACAATGTGATTAGCAGTGATTGAGTCTTTGTAATTCTTCAATTACTGCCGATATGTTGGGGTTTTGTATACAAAATGTGGAACACGTTACCATTAGACAACGAGATAGCCAATGTGTAATATGACCCACCAGTCAGGATTGACAGTACTGAATGAGTAATTATGTAGATATAAACATTGTAATCGCCCTTAATACTGTGAAATGATAAAACTCTTCTTGATTAAACTGGGATTCACTCACCAGTATTTCCCACTGACAAAATGTTTTTAAACACGTTTCAGGTAACAAAATGTGAAAGCCAAGTAGAAGCCAACTGGACAGTACTGAAGGCTCGGAAAAAGGGGCTATAATAGTTACCTTTATAAAGAAGATGTTTTATTTCAATAAAATAGGGTTTATCCCTATAAATCAGTTTGTAATGAAAACTTGGGTTTCATCCCAACATACTTATTTATATAAAATGTGGTGTTTTACTCTGATAAAATATTTCCTAACTACGGTCCTAATGAAATTTCCGCTGCCAAAATTGATAGACGCCGATACCACTGAATCTGATCTCGCCACCGCCCGTTCCCGGCTAATTAGGGGACGAGGATTGCGACAGAAGGTGTATCAGAGCTAAGCCACTAATTCAGCCACAGAAGTGTTCTGCTGACACCAAAATTTATTCATTTTGTTAGGAAATAATCTACGGGATTACGTGCATATCTATATATTATTATTTTGTGTTATTTAACAATTTGTTAGTTTACAGTATGAGCGACCAAGGACCTTCAGACGCTTACCGTCAGTTGTCCAGCTCACCTAGGGACGAAGGCACCTCTTCACAGCCTACCCCCTTGGGGTATTCGGCTGATACCGAAGATGGGATTTTCATGTTTAAGGCACAATCTGAAGAGCCATTCCCTCCCAAGAAGAGAGGATGGTTCAACAGAGGAGCGCATGAACGTAGAAAAAGGATGAAAAAGTTACAGCAACAGCGAGCTTTAGCAGCCGCTAATAGAGAAATGAACTCTCAGGATGTAATCAATAGGAGACTGGCAAACTTCCACATACCACAGCCGCCGACCCAAACCTGGAACAACTCATAGCACCCCAGACGTTACCACTATTTCCCACACAACCAATGGAAATTGAAGCCAACCCAGAAAACCAAATCCCAATGCCTGCTTTTGACCCAGCTGAGATCCCTAAAGTACCAGCACCCCATCCCCCAGACTATGACACATGGTTTGATGACCATAGGGATTATGAGCAACGCTACCCAATACCAGATGAACCCATGCAAAACTTAGTAGGACCCTACCCAGACCTGGACCCTCTAGACCCCTATTATGATAATGACCAATACAGCAGGGAGATCCTAGAGAACCCTTACCCTTACGAAGAACCCATGCCCCAGTTCCCAGATCCAATACCAGCACCTGCACCACCCATGAGCACCGAGAATGTGCAAGAACTCCGAACCTTTAGTGAGGAGATTTTAGAAGGAAGTGAAATAATGAGACAAATAGGTGAAAGGCTCGTCTGGAAATATGACGAGCGTAACATGTAATTTTGGATGAACCCGTACCAATAATATATATATATATATATATATATATATATATATATATATATATATATATATATATATAGGGAGAAGATCATGCGATAACCACCTCTTATTGTGAGAACCGCGAGAACCAATGTGAACACACCAAAAATGTCTAAAAATAGCTAAAAATCACACAAAATTTTTTTTTAATATTTTTTATATAAAAACCGCTACTTTTCGAAGCCAAAAAATTTTTTTTTTTCTTAAAAAAAAATATTTAAAAAAAAATTTTTTTTGGCCACTAAAAGTAGCGATTTGAGCATAAAAAATATTAAAAAAAAATTTTAGATTTTTTTAGGGTTTTTGGGGGTTTAGTTTTTAGCGTTTTAGCTTGGGGGGGGTTAGGTTTTTTTTTTTAGGGGGGGGGTTTAGGTTTTTTTTTTTTGGGGGGGGGGGGTTTAGGTTTTTTTTTGGGGGGGGGGGGGGGTTAGGTTTTTTTGGGGGTTTTAGTTTTTAGCATTTAGCTTTGGGGGGGGGGTGGGGGTTAGGTTTTTGTTAGGTTTTTTTAGCTATTTTAGGTTGTGTTCACATTGGTTCTCAAGGTTCTCACAATAAGGGTGGTTCTCGCATGAGCCCCTCCCTATATATATATATATACATAATGTGTGTATGTTTGAAAATATATATATATATATATATATATATATAATAATATAATAATAGATAAATGGCTACGGATGCATAATAGTATTGTGATTTTAGATTTCAGTTCCAGTTTGTACTAGACACATAATATATAAAATAGAGTAAAAGGTCGCAATGTTCGATGATTTTGATCAATATGCTTGTTGTGTGCTTGCTTGTATTAAATATTATTTTGTAATATTAATATGTGGTAAATGTTTAAAATTCAGATGGACAATGAAGTGAACCAGGAAAACCAGAATAACAATAATAATGGAAACCAAGTGGATAACAATGTCATCCAACACATAGTGGCACAAGGGATAATAGACGCAATGCCATATATTATTAAAACGGTTAAGGTAGCGGATAATAAAAGTAATAATGGCAGTAAACGACCACCTACTGAACCTGAATACAGCATAAACAATGGACCCATACTTCAGGTGCCCATTCCAAAAAGAAGAAGAACCATGTCTTATGGTTGTTCTTATAAGGAATTTTGGTCTTGTAAACCAATGGAATTCTCGGGCAATGAAGAGACCGTTGCAGCTCTACGCTGGATAGAAAAGACTAAGGCAGTCTTGAAGATAAGCAAGTGCGCAGAAAAGGATAAGATAATGTTTGCCTCCAATCTGTTTAAGAAATCAGCTCTAGAATGGTGGAACACTATCCTCCAATCAAGGGGAAGTGACAGGATCTATAACATGGAATGGGGGATGAGTTTAAGAATATGGTGGAAAGGAAATTTTGTCCTCCTAATGAAAAGGAACAGATATCAAATAAATTCTTAAACCTTAGACTGACTGGAGTGGATAGTAAGGGTTACACTGCTTTATTCTTCGAATATGCTAGAATAGTGCCGACCCTTGCATCACTAGAACCTGTATTAATCTCCTGTTACATCTGGGGGTTAATCAGTGAGATAAGGCATGTAGTCAAGGCAGCTAGGCCACAAACCATAGAAGAAGCTGTAGAACTAGCAAATACCTTGACTGATGAATTAGTACGTACCCAAGAAGAGAACCAGAGGAGGAACCTGGCTCAGAAACTTACCCAAGAATTTCGTTATGGAAATTCCAATCGTGGGAAAAATGTAGGTTCCACTTCTGCTCCTTATTGCAAATATTGCAAAAGAAAGCATTCGGGAAGATGCTCTATATATTGCAATTTTTGCAAAATATCTGGACACAAGGAAGAAGACTGCAGGAATAAACCTAATAATAGGATATGCTACAACTATGGAGAACAAGGTCATATCAAACCGAACTGTCCAAAGCTAGCTCCGGCCACGAACAACAAGACTACTAAAAATGCTAGAGCATTTGTTCTGACTGCAGAAGAAGCAAAGATGATCCTGGACGTGATCGCCGGTATGTTTTTAGTTAATGATGTTTTTGCTAAAGTATTATTTGACTCTGGTGCGAACCAAAGTTTCATTAATACTTCATTTTGCAAACTTTCCAATCAACCATTAACTAAACTCCCACAAGAATGTCTAGTAGAAACAGCAAATAGGGAAAACATTAAGATTATCGAAATCTTGCAGGGAGCAAGAATAGAAATTTTAAATCAAAAGTTTATTGCACATCTTTATCCAATGAATCTGTCAGGATTTGATGTTGTATTAGGAATGGATTGGTTAGTAGCCAATAAAGCCAGTATTCTATGTGATCAAAAGATAATTCAAGTAAATTCACCAAAGGGTGAAAAGATCACAATTAAAGGAGATAAGCTGTCTAGATCCATAAAATTATCTCTGTGATGAAAATAGCAAGTTATGCAAGAAAAGGATCACTAGTGTATATGATTTCTATAATCATTAACACTAAAGGGAAAGAACTGAAAGATATTCCAGTAGTATCACAGTTTCTAGATGTGTTTCCAGAAGAATTACCAGGATTACCGCCAGACAGAGAAGTCGAATTCAGAATCCACCTGCTACCAGGGAGAACACCAACTGCCAAAGCACCTTACCGTTTGGCACCCGCAGAAATGCAGGAATTGAAGAAATAATTGGACGAACTGTTAGAAAAAAGATTCATACAGCCAATTTCATCGCCATGGGGAGCATCGATCTTATTCGTCAAAAAGAAAGACGGATCAATGCGTATGTGCATTGATTACCGTGAGTTAAATAAGGTCACGAGTAAAAATCGGTACCCATTACCGAGAATCGATGATTTGTTTGATCAATTGCAGGGAGCTCGATTCTTTTCTAAGATCGATTTACGCTCAGGATATCATCAATTAAAGGTACAAGAAGAGGATATTCCTAAGACCGCTTACAGAACAAGGTATGTCCATTATGAATTTACTGTCATGCCATTTGGGTTAATCAATGCCCCAGCCACATTTATGGACATGATGAACCGAATATGTAAGCCATATTTGGATAAATTCATAATTGTCTTTATAGATGATATTATCATTTACTCTAAGAGTATAGAGGGACATGCAGCGCATCTGCATGCACTCCTAAATTTGCTGAGAAAAGAAAAGCTTTATGCCAAGTTTTCGAAGTGTGAATTTTGGTTAGAAGAAGTACAGTTTCTTGGACACCTAGTTAACCATGAAGGAATTCATGTGGATCCCACAAAGATTGAGGCAATTACTAAATGGAAAACTCCTGAGTCACCAACTGAGGTTAGAAGTTTCCTAGGATTAGCCGGTTATTATAGAAGATTTATTCGAGATTTTTCTAGAATAGCCATTCCCTTAACTAAGCTAACCTGTAAATCCGTTAAATTTGAATGGGGATTAAAACAAGAAGAAGCCTTTAGAATCCTTAAGCAAAGATTAACCAACGCACCCATACTAGCATTACCAGAAGGAACTGAAGATTTTGTAGTTTATTGTGATGCTTCTAAGTTAGGTTATGGATGTGTGTTGATGCAACGTCAAAAGGTTATAGCTTACGCCTCTAGACAACTTAAGAATCATGAAGAGAATTATTCAACACATGATTTAGAATTAGGAGCCATAATTTTTGCCCTGAAAATTTGGAGACATTACCTTTACGGTAGTAAGTTTCCCATTTTCACCGATCATAAGCGTTTAAGGTATGTTTTCGGGCAAAAGGAGTTAAATATGAGACAAAGACATTGGATGGAGATACTTAGTGATTATGATTGTAATATCCAGTATCATGAAGGAAAAGCAAATGTAGTAGCTGATGCTTTAAGTCGAAAGTATCACGAAAAGCCAAAAAGAGTACGTTCTCTTAAATTAAATCTACAAATAGATTTAAATGAACATATTAGAAAAGCACAAGAATCAGTAATCAAGGATGATACTGAGAAACTGAAAGGAATGATTAAGGAACTAGAACAAGGAACAGATGGAATTTGGAGATTCCATAAGAAAAGAATGTGGATACCCAAATTAGGAAACCTACGCTACCGTATATTAGAAGAAGCCCATAAGTCTAAGTATATGATGCATCCTGGAAATGATAAGATGTATCAGGATTTAAGAAAGAACTTCTAGTGGATAGGAATGAAAAAGGATATAGCAGCTTCTGTTGCCAAGTGTCTAACCTGTTCACAAGTTGAACATCAAAAGCCCTCAAGTTTATTGTAGCAGTTAGAAATATCAATTTGGAAATGGGAATTGATAACAATGGATTTTGTTACCAAATTACCCAAAACAAGAAAAGGTAATGATACAATCTGGGTGATTGTAGACAGGCCAACTAAGTCAGCTCATTTCCTACCGATGAAGGAAACCTTCAGTATGGAACAGTTAGCTAAGTTATATGTTGATGAAATAGTTTCATTACTTGGAATTCCTTTATCAATTGTTTCTGATAGAGATAGTCGTTTTACTTCTCATTTTTGGACAAGTTTCCAAAAAGCAATGGGAACCAAACTAAATCTAAGCACCGCTTATCATCCTCAAACGGACGAACAAAGCGAAAGGACAATTCAGACAATGGAGGATATGCTTAGAGCTTGTGTAATTGATTTCGGAGGAAATTGGGACGATCACTTACCATTAATAGAATTTTCCTACAATAACAACTATCACACCAGTATCAATGTTGCACCATTCGAAGCACTTTATGGACGAAAGTGCCGAACTTCAGTCTATTGGGCAGAAATTGGAGAAAAGCAACTATTTGGACCTGAGATAGTGCAAGAAACAACCGACAAGATTGTTCAAGTCAAGGAACGACTGAAAGCAGCACGTGATCTACAAAAGAGTTATGTTGATAACAGACGAAAGTCGTTGGAATTTCAAGTAGGAGACAAAGTATTATTAAAAGTCTCTCCTTGGAAAGGAGTGGTAAGATTCATAAAAAGGGGGAAGCTAAGCCCCAGGTATGTTGGACCATTTGAGATTATTAGAAGAATAGGACATGTAGCCTATCAGCTACAACTGCCAGAGGAAATGACAGGAATACATGATGTATTTCATGTATGCAATCTCAAAAAGTGCCTAGCCGATGCATCACTAGTAGCCTCTTAAGGACATAGAGGTGAATGAGAAGCTTAAGTTTGTAGAAAGGCCTCTACAAATCGAAGACAGGAAAGTCAAGAATCTCAAACACAAAAGATTGGTATTAGTCAAAGTAAAATGGGATTCCAAGAGAGGACCAGAGTACACATGGAAGCTTGAATCAGAGATGAAGAGGAAATATCCACACCTATTTCAGTAGACCTCGAGGACGAGTTCTAAAACAAGGTGGGGAGGATATAACAACCCTCCAAAATTATTTTCGACACCGTTAATTAGTTAGAATATCCCAATACGTCCTAAATTATACCCCATATACGTAAAATGGCCCTAAATACCTTTATTTTTATAAAAATTAATTAAAAAATCAGATTTTTGGGTCTCTGGCGGGCCGCGAAGACTTAGCCCTAGTCTTACACGGGCCGCGAGCGAATAGACATGCGGCATAACCAGGAAGCCGCCACGTGTCAACACGTGGAGAAGCTAGACCGGTGACTAGGCCAGGCTAGAGCCTACCAGGCCTATGTCGCGGGCAGCGAAGGCTAAACCTTCGGCTTACACGGGCCGCGAGAAATGGTCTGATCAGCCCTATAAATTGAGGCGACGAGCACAGTTCACAAATCGTTCAAAAGTCACTTCTCTCTCTCAATTTCTACATAGCCAAAGTGATACTCGGGCATTATACCCCCCTAATTAACGAACTTCTGCCTCGTTGTAAGTATCATAACCCCGGTTACGTATTTGATATGCTGCCCGATTGATCTAGTGCTCCGTAACGGCTGTCGAGGTTCTGCCCGACGTAGTCGTTGGAGTTCTGTCTCGGGGAGGGTATAAATAATGTAAATATTGGGTTATTATACCAACGCGTGTGCATTGTTTAATTAATAGATTATAACCAGGAAAATCACAGGAAAAACCCTAAAGTTGCAATGTGAGTAATCTCCTTTTTGTAAACTGTTTTTACAAAACCTTAAATATTCTACAATGTGATTAGCAGTGATTGAGTCTTTGTAATTCTTCAATTACTGCCGGTATGTTGGGGTTTTGTATACAAAATGTGGAACACGTTACCATTGGACAACGAGATAGCCAATGTGTAATATGACCCACCAGTCAGGATTGACAGTACTGAATGAGTAATTATGTAGATATAAACATTGTAATCGCCCTCAATACTGTGAAATGATAAAACTCTTCTTGATTAAACTGGGATTCACTCACCAGTATTTCCCACTGACAAAATGTTTTTAAACACGTTTCAGGTAACAAAATGTGAAAGCCAAATAGAAGCCAGTTGGACAGCACTGAAGGCTCAGAAAAGTGGCTATAAAAGTTAGGGGCTGTTTGGTAGCCTCTGAATGGTCATTAAGAGGCTACCTCTGAATGGAACCATTAAAAATTTTACCAGTGAGAAGGTGGAAGAATGTGACATGTGATGATTTACCATTCAAAGGTTACCTCTTAACCATTCAGACTTGAGGTTACCTCTTATTCATTCAGAGATTTTAAACCATTAAGAGGTAGCATCTGAATGGTCATTAAGAGGCTACCAAATAGCCCCTTACCTAAATAAAGAAGATGTTTTATTTCAATAAAATAGGGTTTATCCCTATAAATCAGTTTGTAATGAAAACTTGGGTTTTATCCCAATATACTTATTTGTAGGATTGCGATCTGACCCGAATGAGTCGTTCAGAGGTGTTCTACTCTGTTTCAGGTGCGGAAAACAAGAAACAAAGCTAGGAAAAGCTGATTCTTCACTTAATCTACTGATTGTATTGATATGACAACGATTACAGCTCAATCTTCACACCGGCAGCACTTCGGTATGGAATTCGTACAACCATTACACTGATTTCGCTCATGACACATATATATAGTGTCTGAGATTTCGCTCCAAGGACCACATGTCCATATAAGCGAAATCATCTTGTACATATAAGCGAAATCAGCAACTAACATAACCCTATGAGCGAAATCAGCTCTCTAAACACAATACACTTCCTATTTTCTCGTAAATCGTGCCCTAATCTATACAATTCAATGTAAGACTCGATCCAAGACGAAGTCGATAGATGTAGTGCACCAACAGACTCCCCCTCAGATGTTGACGAGTCCATCGAGTCACGACAATGCTGTGTCTTCACTTCTTCAGTCTTGATCAGTCTCTGGGCTTCTCTCTCTCTATCTTCAACGACAGACTCTCCTTTAACAATATCTGCTTGAATATCTTCAGACTCCCCCTCTCGATTTGCTGGCATTTCTTTGTTCTTCAGCAACATCTGCATCAGGATCATTGTCTGGCTTTCACAGGTTCAAGATTGATGCCTGGCTTTAACTTTGTTCACAGAATCGGAACCTGGCTCAATCTCTATCCTCAGCATTTAATTTCCAGAATCGAAACTTGGCTCTTCTTCAATCAAAGTCCTCAGGTATCGTAACCTGGCTTGTTATCTTCAGGTCCAAGATCGAAATCTGGCTATTCCTGCACATTCTTAACCTAGAAGTAAATTTTCTAAATTTAACAATTTGAATGCACCAACACTCTGAAATAATCAGATGACTCCCTCCCATAAACATATGCACCAACAATCACTCTCCCTCAGATCACAAACACATGATGAACCACTTGTTGATTTAAAAAACATATTTTAACATTTTAAACACACTCCCCTCACAACAATTTCATCATGTTTAGCACTCAGAATTTTGAAAATCAGCTTTCCAACATCAGTTGTCGAAAATCTTTTTGACTTTTTCAAAAGTTTATGCTAAAACACATAGAAAATCTTTTTGGATTTTTCTGAAAGAAAGTAAATGACACCAATTTGTAGAATCAAGAAAATGCAGAAATGAAATATTTACACACAATATTTTTGTGAGTTTGTGTAAGAGGATCATATCAGTTTTTGAGACATGCCACTAACACCGTTAAGCTGATTACATTTTAAGCTTTAAACAATTCACCTAGATTGTCAGTATATTTGTCCACTTAAATTTTCACACAAATTTCAATTGATCAGAGATACGATATTAATGTTTTAAGTACTTGAACTTATTCGTGTGTCCTACTACTCGAATATACTCCCGTATCCAGATCCCAATATTCAGTCTTACAGGTGAGTATACCACAGATGATATCTGTCAGGGGTTAATTGCGAGGGCCGTGAGAGCTCAGGTCGATACTTCCGTATACGCAAAGAGATGACGGCTTCGACTTTTCGGTATGTCCCCTTTAGAGGATCTTTTGATTACAAAAGCATCGACTATCAATTTTATTGTTTCATCAGCTTGCTGAGGGCGAGCTTATATTTCAAAGCTTTTTGCAGAAAGCATTATCCAGGGACTAGGTCAGTACTTCCATACAGCAGAAGTCCCGGGATAATACCCCAGATATCACTGAGCATAAAGACCTAGTATCTCAGAATAAGGGACCTTTCAAACAAGATTTCAGGGGTTACCTATATATTCAAGTCGTTGTTAACCCACAGAACAAGCAAGTTTGAATTTTTAGGTTTATATCTCGTCACAATTTACTAAGTGTGTAAAAACCTACTGGCATATCCTCAGTGAGATTGTTTATCACATCTTAACATTACAATTCTTTAGCATGTTGTGACAGTCCACTGATGTACTATCATTTCCTCTTTTCACAACAAAACTCATTTTTGATTTTATCATGTTTTTGGATTTTTCAAATTTTCTAATGTTTTTGGATTTTCTGAAATTTTTACTCCCCCTAAAATTCTAACACATTAATGAGAAATTTGAAAACAACTAAGACTCTTGATCCACTTGAACACAAAACTAAAACTCTTGACCCACTTGACAACTGACATCAAATTGCATCAATTCGCCATCCACTAGGCTTAAACAATCAGAACTCCCCCTTTCACAAACCATTTTCTCATTTAGATTTCAAAACACTTAGGTTTGTTTTAATCAAAATGATTTTTCCGGAAAATGAGTTTGTGTTTATCACTTGTAAGTTTACCACTTGTTAAAATCGGGGATATGGTTCATCATCTTGTTTATCTATTTATTATGTATAGTAAATCAAGTACAACTTAATGTCCCTGATTTACCGTTTGCAGTCAAGTAACTTCTGTACCAATTGTAAAAAATAACCATTTGTAAAATCACAAACAATACCACTTGTAGGTATATCTGAACAATTACCAACTGTAGGAATGTTACGTCTACATTTACCAATCAGGATGCCGATTCCTGCTTCACACTTACCAACCTGGAAGCTCCGGCGTAGTCATTCAACCTGTAAAATTTAAAATCATTCAAAATTTTTCAAACAAACTTTTCAAACACTAGAATGATGCCGATTCCTGATCCACGATATAAACTTGGGATCTCCGGCAAGTCAGGCTTTTCTATTTGAACAGATTGACCCAAGCCTGACAATCCTTCGGTGATTTTGAATTCTTGTTCAACAATGGTGGAAAATTTGCATCATCCATTGTTAAACCCGAATTCTCCTTTTTTACCTCAACACCAGGCTCCTCTGGTTTTGACGAACCAGTATCATTGCCTGCACATGGCTTGTCTGACTTTGACCTATCAGATTCATTGCCTGAAGGTGGCTTGTCTGACTTTGACACGTCAGATTCATCGCCGACCATTTTCTTCTTCTTCTTTTCTTCTTTCGTCCTCAGATTTGTTTCTGATGAATTCGTCGTGCTTGATTTTGCAATCGAGGGAGTCGATTCATCAGAACTCTTATTTTTATCAACAGATGAACCCGAGGACAAAATCTTCTCCAGATACTCTCTCGCCTTCTTCCTCTTCTTTCGCAGTCTGTCTTTCTGCCCTTGTGAAAGTTTAACTTTCTTTTCTTAAATTGTCTGTTCTTGAACTTTAGGTTTTAGAACCTTCTGTTCATGGGGCTTGACATTGACTGGAATCTTTGCCAATTTTTGAGAATTAGCCCTCAATCTGTCATTTGATCTTCTTGGGCAATCTCTTGCAATGTGACCTCTGATTTGACAATTATAGCATCTTCTCGTCTCATAGCTCCAATTCTGGCAGTTAACAGCAATGTGTCCTTGATAACCACATTGGTAACACACTCTGTTATCATACTGTGTTAACCCTGCCCGGTTAACCATTGTTTCATCATTGGCGCCCACCGCTACTCTTAGCACTTTTTAATCCATCCCTCTCCCTCTCAAGATCATGACTGATAACCAAAACACCAATGCGGATAACCCAAGTCCCCCGGTCCCAACAGGGGTCCACCCTTCGACCCCCCAACCCGGACACATTGGCACGTCCACCCAAAGGATCCCATCCTTTGCGTTCGGACACGACTTATCACAGGCCCCAACTGTGCTTCCACCAGGCGTGGACTTACACTCCTGGTACCAACAGCAGACTGACCTGCTGATAGCGGCTTACAACCGCGCTTGTACGGAAGCAAACGTACAAGCTGGGCCTACTCCAATACAACACACACCTGCCAACCGTATACTCCAATACGATGGCAGATTACACTCACGTCCGGCTTCCAGAAGCCGACATGACGACCGTGGATCATCTTACTGTTCGGTCCATACACTCGATGAGGATACTTCCTCATATGAGTCCCGCTCCAGAGGGCCAGTGCATACCCGCCTGGGCCCCTATGGGGAAGATAGGAGGCGGTCAGCCTCCAGGCGCGGCCCAGGCATCCAGAGCCGACTGGGCCCGCAACCTTACACGGAAGGGTACGGTCATACCGACCCTGACGATCAAACCTACCGCGGGGAGTCTCACGACACCAACAGCAGACCGGGGGGACGCAACTATGTTCCTCCCAGTCACCCCCGCACTACATACCTCAGGGCGGCAAAGCGCCCTGTGCACGAACCATACAGGCCAAGGGCCGCGGCCGAAAATTCAAAATTCGTCCCGCACATCGCCAACGCCGATATCACAACGACAAAATTCCCAGTCAACATTGGGAAATACAGTGGCTCGACCGACCCGGACGACCACATGAACATCTTCACAGGCGCAGGCGTCAATGGCAGGTGGGACGAACCCACCTGGTGCAATTTTTTCCCCCAGACCCTTATCGGTCTGGCGAGGGCATGGTTTGATTCTTTGCCAGTGGGATCACTGGATTCTTTCGAGGACTTGCGCGCCAAGTTCCTCGCCCACTTTAGCCAACAGCGACGCCACGAACGCGATTCGTTGGACGTCATGAACATCTGGCGAAGAGATGACGAATCGCTCGAGGCATTCGTCATCCGTTACAATAAAGAATGCCTAGAGATAGGCGACGTGGCGGACCAAATGGCGCGAAACCATTTTATTCGGGCCGTCAAAGACAGAGAGATGGTCATGACCATCTCCGGCAAGGAGGGTTTGCCTAAAAAATGGGAGGATGTCATGACCGCAGTCAAGACATATGCCCAGACACAGCGGTCGCTCGAACCGCACGTCAAAAAGGCAAAACCCCAAGCCGAAACACCCCACCAAGGGTCCAAACGTAACAACAAACGAAACCGGGATGCGGGCAATCGGGATATTACTAAACCGTATTTCCCGCAACCCAACACGTTTGACCCACAATGCTACAACCCGGCCCGAGACACTCGGGCACCAAGAAAAGAATCTCGGGACCGCAAATGGACCGAGATCAACCAGTCGCCAAGAGAGGTCCTCCTCGCGGACCCACAATTCTTGCGACCGGCCCAACCAATGAAGTCCAAGAAAAGTCAGGACCTCACACTATACTGTGAGTACCACAAGGACTCGGGCCACACCACCAACAACTGCATCAGTCTCCGGCTGGAGATTGAGCGGGCGTTGAAAGAGGGGAAACTGCAACACCTTTTACCAGGTGGACAAAAGCCCACCAAGCATATCACCCCTCACAACGAAGGTACCTCCTCCGGAAAGAAAGCCATGTACGTGGTTTCCACCCACATGATCTACGGAGGCAAGGGTAGGCCGCGAAAAGCGGCACAAAGACCGGACAATGATTGGAAAGACGAGCAAGTCGTCTTCCCAAAAGTCCGAGGCGGACCGCGTGACAGACGCGCCGTCGTCATTTCAGGCCAGCTGGCCCATTACTGCACCGAGCGTCTGTTCATCGACCCGGGCAGTACATCCGATATCATCTACGAGCAATGCTTCAATCAATTTGACCAAGAGGACAAAGATCGGTTGCAGGCCGTAGATTACCCGCTGGCCGGATTCGCAGGGGAAACAGTCTTTCCCCTAGGTCAAATTACATTTCCCGTGCGTCTTACCAATGGTAAACACACGCGGACGGAGGAGGTAAACTTCATGGTTTTACCCCACACCTCCAATTATGATGTCATCCTTGGGAGAGAATCCCAAGGAGATTTCAATATGATCACATCCGTCCCCCACTCCGCGGTTGGTTTCCCAACCGCATCGGGGGTTGCAATCATCTACGCCCGCAAGGACGTCATGATGACGGACGAAGCACGTCCGACAAAGGTCGCAAGGCCCACCCCCGTCGACCAACCGGAAAAATGGGTTCTCAACCCAACGCATCCGGAACAGAAGGTCACATTGGGTCATGCCTTATCCTCGACCACCAGAGCGCACCTGAAGGAGCTCCTCTTCAGGAACCAAGACATCTTCGCGTGGACTCCCGCAGACATGACAGGGGTCCCACGTGAAATAGCGCAGCACTATTTGAATACCAAACCAGGTATCAAACCAGTGATCCAAGGCCAACGCCACCTTGGGTCAGCTAAAAATCAGGCGATGCAAGAGCAGATCGAAGAACTGCTCTCCGCAGGTATACTGCGGGAAGTCAAGTACCAGACTTGGTTATCCAACCCTTTCATGGTAGAAAAACCATCCGGGGGCTGGCGCATGTGCGTCGATTACAAGGACCTTAACAAGGCCTGCCCCAAGGATTGTTACGCGCTTCCAGAAATCGACGAAAAGGTCGATAACCTTGCGCCATTTCGGTGGAAGTGTTTCCTCGATTGCTACAAAGGGTACCACCAGGTACAAATGGCACTTGAGGATGAAGATAAAACGGCATTCCGGACCCCAACCGGAAATTACTGCTATACAAAAATGCCGTTTGGGTTGCGCAACGCGGGCTCAACCTACCAGAAACTGATGAACGACACTTTCCGCGGTCAAATAAGCAAAAGTGTCGAAATCTATATGGACGACCTGGTCGTCATGAGCATGGAGGAAAATACCATGCTCATCGATATAGAAAGAACATTCCAAACTCTGCGAAGCGTCAACATGAAGCTCAATCCAGGGAAATGCTCGTTTGGAATGGAAGAAGGCAAATTCCTTGGGTTCATCGTCACCAAAGATGGATTCAAGGTAAACCCGGAAAAAGTGCAGGCGATCGAGCGCATGCCATCGCCTGCATCGATGAAAGATATGCAACGCCTGGCCGGAAGGCTGGCGGCACTCAACAGGTTCTTGGCTAACCACGCAGCCAAGTCATACCCTTTCATCAAGACCCTGCGAAGCTGTTCAAAGAAAGAACAATTCCAGTGGACCACAGAGGCTGAAAAGGCCTTCCGGGAAATGAAGGAGTGTTTGATACAGCTCCCAACACTAACCGCACCATGCAAAGATGAGCCACTCATCTTATACCTATCCGCTGCAGACAACGCAGTGGGCGCGGTATTAATAGTGGAACGAGCGGGGGTTCAAACACCCATCTATTATATCAGCAAAATGCTCAACGACCCAGAGACGAGATACTCAATAATGGAAAAATTGGTACTAGCACTGGTACATGCTTCAAGACGGTTACGACGCTACTTCGTAAACCACATCATCACAGTGCTAACCAATTACAGGATCGGCCCGATCCTGTCCAAACCCGACATCTCTGGGAGATTAGCAAAATGGGCAATTGAGCTGGGCGCACATACGATACATTACAAACCGCGCCCTGCCATCAAAGGCCAAATCTTAGCTGATTTCGCCGCTGAAGTACCAGCGGATCGCATCCAAGAATGCGAAGAATCCCAAAATCCTGCGCCCCCACCACCCTCCTCAGAAGTATGGGCACTATTTACCGATGGTGCATCCAACGAGGACGGCGCGGGCGCAGGTCTGCGACTCGTCAGCCCTGACGGCCAAGAGCTTACATATGCCATCCGCCTCGATTTTAAAAGCACCAACAACAAGGCAGAATATGAAGCACTATTAGCCGGGCTACGTTTAGCAGTCAAAATCGGTGTGCAACATCTGGAAGCGCACGTCGATTCCTTGTTAGTTGCGGGCCAGGTACGCGGCGACTATGCCGCCAAAGGGGATATCATGATCCTCTACCTCGAGCAAGCCCTGCAGCTAAAATCCAAATTCGCTTCATTCAATATTCGACACATTAATCGAAGCGAAAACAAATCTGCGGATGCACTATCAAAACTTGCATCCACCAGCTTCCAACACTTGGCAAAGGAGGTACGTATCGAGATTTTGCAAAATCCTTCGGTTCCTCTACGCCAGGTCAGTGTCATCCAATACGGAACAACGTCATGGATGACACCAATTATCGCATACCTTCAGTCAGGTGTGACTCCCGAGAGCAAAACAGAGGCACGTAAGTTGCAATACAAAGCGTGCCACTATCAAATGGGAGACGGTATCTTATACCGAAAGTCATACCTCGGACCGCTCCTCCGATGCGTTAATCCACAAGATGCCACATACCTTATCCGAGAGATACATGAGGGCATATGCGGCATACATGCCGGACCACGCATGGTCGTGGCAAAAATCATGAATGCCGGGTATTACTGGCCCGACATGCACCTGGACGCCGTCAAAGAATTACGCAAATGCATGGACTGCCAGCGCCATGCACCAAAAACTTTGCGGCCAAAAAACAATCTGGTCCCCGTCACTACTGCATGGCCTTTTCAAAAATGGGCGATCGACGTAGTGGGACCATTCCCGGACGCACCAGGTGCAGTTAAATTTATCATAGTGGCGGTTGATTACTTCACAAAATGGGTAGAGGCGAAACCACTCGCTTCCACCACTGCTATGATAACAAGAAAGTTCATTTGGGAGCACATCATCTGCCGTTTCGGTTTACCAATGTACATTGTTACCGACAACGGCACCAACTTCGCTGCCGACGAATTCCAACAATGGCTAGAAGAGCTGAACATCAAACACATATTCTCGTCAGTCGCACACCCACAAGGGAACGGCCAAGTCGAGAGTATAAATAAAGGCTTAGTCGAAGGAATCAAAGCACGATTGGGAACAGCCAGGCGTGGCTGGGTCGATGAACTCCCAAGCATCTTATGGGCTCACCGCACTAGCCCAAAAACAAGCAACGGGGAAACACCTTTCAGCCTCGTCTACGGGTCTGAAGCGGTGATACCCGCGGAAATGGGCCTCCCATCTCCTAGAATGTTGGCTATCGAAAAGCTAGACAACAACAGGGAACGTAGGATCGATTTGGACCTCCTAGAAGAAAGGCGCGAGAACGCCGCCATCAACGAGGCCAAATACAAATCCAAACTGGAAAAGTATTACAACGCGCGAGTTCGCGTTTGTACTTTCACTCCAGGGGACTACGTCCTACGTGACAACGAGGCATCTAATGCCGAGCGCCCAGGAAAACTTGCCCCCAAGTGGGAAGGACCCTACCTCATCAGCGAGGTCTTAGGGAAGGGCGCATACAGGTTACAAACACTAGAGGGCGAACCTATCGCCAGAACATGGAACGCACAACAGCTTAGACGCTGCTATATGTAAGCTATGTTCCTACACTCTCTATGTAACCTATTTGGCCGCAGGCCATTTGCAAATAAATAAATAAGCAATTTTCTACATTATTGTTTGTTATTACTATTACAAATGCGTGTCCCACTTTGCGGTATCCCAAAAACAGATTGGCAAAATCTTCATTCATGATACCCATACAAAGTGGTAACCACACACAAATATTGTAATAGGCCAGCAAAAGACAAACAGACTTGCATGTTTTATCCGGCCGGATACACAAGTTTTTGTTAAACACAATTCCTGAGCCCCAAAAAGGCAAACAATGGAATTGACGCGGACTCATACGACAAAGGTATGGAGTACACTCGACCCCATTCACAAATGGGTAGAGTTCCGGTAACATAAGCTTTTACAAAGCTTAAAGCAATTCTAAAACCCTCACACGGTAATTAACAGAATTGATGCATACACATACAACAAAAGTATGGAGCATACTTGACCCCGTTCATAAATGGGTAAAGTTACGTATACACATGTTCAGACATGCAAGAATTAAAAACACTTGTACAAACTGAACAAAGAAACTTTATATTCAAAAAATTCAAGTATCTACATGATGCTTACTGAATTTACATAAAGTTCCTACTCTATACAAGAGGAATACAAAAAAGGAGGCACACTCGCCAACCTAAACCCTATTTTGTACCGCTGGTCCCCGCGTCTCCTCCGGCACCACCAGCGGGTTCTTCCTCTTCCACATCCGGATAAAGCATCCGCAAGCGGTCGACATAGTCCGCAACCTCCAAACACTCATCCAGCTCCCCTACACAGGCAAGGGGCGTGTCATAAAAGGAGGCTACGGCCGCTTTCAGACGACCCTCGGTATCCACATCACGGAACCCGGATGCCTGATCGGTATAACCGCCTGCGGATAGTACATTGATGTGCCCAATGCAGCGGTTAAAACCAGCCTTGAAGCCAGCATCACGCGCACGTTCCTTAACCAGGTCCAAACCTGATGAGGTCTCAGGGGCGTTCATGATAGCCTCGACAATCTGCAATAAAAGAATCATAAGTCTTGCAATACTAATCCACGCCAATATAAAGGCAAGGGATACTTACACGCGCGATGCCGTGAGTCCGCAACCACTCACGGTCAGCTTCCAGTTGGTTAAAAGAGGACACCAAGGCATCCTTGGCCTCAACAGCAGCGTCAGCCCGGTTCTCCGCAACAGATACGCGGGCAGTAAGGTCCGTAACCGCGACCTCCCGGGCCTGAACCTCAGCCTGTTACAAGAACAGCAAACAGTTCACTCAATGAATATTTTCAAAACAATAAAGCCGAAAGCAACAAAGGTAAAGAAACGTACCTGCAGGCTTTCAACAACTTTGCCTAAAAGAATGCGCTCCGCATTCGCCTCTCCAAGAGCCTTAGAAGCACGGCTCTCCTTCTCTGCGGCCTCTTCCTGGGCCTTTAAGGCACGAGCCCCGGCTTCTTTGGCCTCTTCAAGGGCCTTCAAGGCGTCGGCCTTCGCCTGCAGCGCCTTCACAGAAATGGCCTCAGCCGCAGCCTTCTCTTGACTCAAGGTAGCATTCGCTGCCTTGGCATTTGTCAGCTCCTGCCGAGCATGAAACAGAATGTCATTCTGCTTAGCCCATGATGCATTCCACTTCTTGCGCTCATTGGACATTTTTTCATTCCAACTTTTGCGCTCATCAGCAAGAAGTTTAGCAAGGGTACGCACCTGTTTCAGCTGGGCAGCGGCAGCCCATTCAGAAGTCTGTTTCTGCTTTTCAAAAGCAGCCTTGTCCTTCTCGAGCTGCTCCGCACCCGCACGAGCAGCCTCGACCAACTTCTCGGCTTCCGCCCGCATACGAGCAGCCTCCTCCTCGCGGCGGCCCAGCACCTTATAATCTTCCAAAATGGCATTAGCCACGATGGAAGTACCTACCAGCATTGACGAGAGCTGGTTTACACGCAGCTCTCGGGGTGCGGCACGGGCACGCTCAACTTCAAAAGGGGTGCCCAGACCACCCAGAATCTCCTTGCAGGCCGCAGGGTCATTTGAGATATCGTCCCCCTGCATAACA
Source organism: Helianthus annuus (assembly GCF_002127325.2). NCBI lineage: Eukaryota > Viridiplantae > Streptophyta > Magnoliopsida > Asterales > Asteraceae > Helianthus > Helianthus annuus. The sequence goes on from NC_035447.2 coordinate 27,955,420, forward strand.
GTCCAGGGGGGTCGGTGGTACACCATACTGCGACTCGGGGAGTAGGTGCGGTAATAATACTCCAATTCAGACTCTCCAGGCTGAATTGGAGGCCCGTCATAACCCGCACCACCGGCAGACGAGCCGCTACCTTTCTCCCCAGCAGGAGACTTCTGCGGCTCAGCATCCTGCTGCCGCACCTCAGCATCAGACTTCTGCTTACCGGCATCTGAAAACCTCAAGTTCAATCCGTCACCCTCATCAGGAGAGATCAGATTGTCCGAGGAGTCCACAGTGTCAAAAATCCGGTCAGCAGTCGCCTCCACCGTCTTCTCCAAAAGGGGATCACGAACTGGCCCAGCAAAAGGGGCCGCAGGCTCCTTAGGCGCGACCTTCTCCTTCAATACACCCGCACCCGCGGCAGCGGTGTGCGGAGGAGACGCAGGAATGTCAAAAAAGAATACCCCGCATCTCGGGATTCTGCAATACAAAGAGTATTCAATGAGTATTTCCCACCCATGGTACATACAAAACAAAGAAAAGGGATATACTTACCAGCAGCAACTGCAGGTTTTTTCTGCGCCGGAGCAGACCTTTTGGTTACTAGCCTCCGACGTTTGGTTTCACCACCACCAGCAGCTTTCTGCTCTGGCCCCCTTTTCTCTCCAACAACGGGGGGAACCACAGCAGTTCCACCCGCGGCCGCACCACTACCTATAACACCCAAACCCTCAAGGGTGTCAGATACTACGACGTAATCGGTATATCCCCGAGAACAAGATTGATAGGTACCTGCGGCTTCGAAAACGGAAGAAGGGGCAGCTGAGCCTTCAACACTCCCCTTACCACGACCCCGCACGGTCTTTTTTACCGTTTTCTTCTCCACAGTCTTTTTGGGGACGCGTTTCTCAAACTTCCCCAAATCCGCAAGGACACCTGGATTCACACAATCAACAGAACCAGTCAAAAAGATAAACTGAAAAAACTAATGCCACGTAAGACGTACCTCTTGCATCTCCCGGAACCGGGGCTTCCAGCACCGCTTTTGATGGTACGCGGAAGTTCTTCAGAATTTCAAGGTTGAAACCTTTCTTCAGCTCAACCGCGATCAGTTCAACCTGGCCCTTGAAATCAGGCTCAAACATCCTCCACAAGCCAACCGCATCCGCTGATACATGCATGCAGGTTATCACAAAGGCTTAGGCAATAAGGAAAATAACAAAGGGTAACGAACTTACCACCACCCTGTTCCCGCAACACGGGTCTTTCCTTCCTATCCGGTCTCGAGAGCATCATCCGCAATATCCATAGTTGGTCATTATCCAACTTCTTGAGTTCAATAGGCCGCAGCCTAGAGAACCAGTCCGCGGTCTTTGCGGAAGCAACAGGAATATCTTCATCAGAAACTCCAACATCGACGTTCCTGAAAGACATGTTAGCATAGACCGCACAGGCTTTCACGTAGAAGAACCTCTTCTTCCAGCCTGTCACACCCTTAGGGGGTGTCATCAACTTCAGACTCCCATGCCTTTGAGTGAACGAGAAAAAACCGGTGTTCACCGTCAACTGGTAGAAACGCCGGAAATTCTCCACTGAAATGGGCAGGCCATGGGCACGGAATGTGTACTCAAAATTCCGAATTCGGAACATTCCGAAAGGACTAAGCTGGGAGATATGGAGGTGATAATACTCCAATACCTCCGCCACAAACACCGTCACCGGCAACCTAAGGTTACCGTGGGTGAAAAAATCCGCCCACAAGGTTATAAAACCGGCCGGAGCATCGGCACCGGTGTCCCCCACTTGTGGGTAAGTAGCATTCCAGTCTTTGGCCATCTGAACAGTGGCCATCAGGGTTTTAAAACTACCTTTTGTCCACTTCAACACCGGTAACCCACCACCGGGAACATCAACGTCATCATCCTCTTCTTCTTCCTCAGCCACTATCGGCTGTTCAGGGTTTTCACCCTCCACATTGTGTGGATTCGATGGTTCAGCCATCAAAAATATCAAAGAAACAGAAGATGGTGAACAGAAACACTAGAAACCTCACCGGAATTTCAGAAAAAATCGTCGGAGAAAACAGATGACAACTTTCTCTCAAACGGCAAATTTTTTGAATTTTCGACAAAGTGAGAGGAAACCACAAACGGTTATCCCCTTATATACCCATCGCAATTAATGCGGAGGGAGAAAGCAAATCATCACGTTCAAAAAGAGCGTATCTTGCAATAACACGTGTCGAGCGCCGTTTTAGCTGACGGTTATCACGCGCGCGTGGCCGCCCACGCGCCTGACAAAGAAGACGTTTACACTCCCTGCTACAGTGCATTTAATGCCTCGGGCAGTACAAATGTCCTTTCATTTCAGCACATGCAGAAACGTCTCACCAACTTCTACCAACTCACACGTGCGATCAAGCCACGTAGGCAAGAAAAAGCGACAACATTATCCAAAAAATCTAAGCGGCATGCGGTTTTTCTGGTTTACCGCACCATAACCCATACCGCATGTCGTTTTTTTATATACCCTAAAAAATAGGTAGAAATATATCTATACTATAAAGGGATATATTACCTTTTCCGCATCACTCACGAGCACACGTGAAATATGCGGAAGTGACACACATGAACCCATTCAGATGTGTCAGATGCTCAGAACCAGTGTTGTTCTTTGGACTGAACCGCATCTCAGGAACAGGCAAAGCGCATTGCCTTCCTTTTCTTCAAGCTTCAAATCCCTCCTGTCCGGTTCACAACCACAGAGGGTGCATGAACAACTTCTTCAGAAGAAAGAAGGAACGGAATCTACGCGCCCGCACATCAGCAGCCCTGACTCCTGAACCTTCAAGAGTTACATCCGTGCAACAAGCACACTTTGAGCGAATATGGGACTGCAACATCGCAGACACCCATGAAGAGCTACAGACATAACCATAGCTTCCGCAGAGTGGTTGCTACGGAAGAGCAAAACTCACTCCACATCACCGAACGAGGCTACCTCGTTATAAACTCGGTATTGGAGCGTGAAGGTAAGTGGCTCCAGAAAGAACGCAGATACGTGCTCTAAACAAGCACTTATCAAGCAGCAAGTGTCCGAACAGCGGTAACAAGTCTGCCTATGACTTTGTTTACCTGCCAACGGACCGCGGTAACAAGTCTGCTTAGGACTTTGTTTACCTACCAATGGATCGCATGGAATAAACAACGATGGGCATCCCCTTGCCTATGACCATGTTTATTTACCCATAGTCTAGATCCACATTGTTCGACCAAACACGGCCAACAATGACGCAACGAAGTAACCGCAAAGAACGTACGGTTACTTGAGAGCTATCAAGATGAACACGAACACCCAACAAAAAAGGGATGGTCATCTCATCATAGGATGCTGAACATAGAACTTGAGCAAAGTTCTAACACAACATCCAAAACCTTCAAACCTGACCGCAAAGGTTGGTTTACAAGTTTTTCTTTTCTTCTTCGTGCACCATTCTGGCAAATGGTTCGAAGAAGAAACCACCTCCAAGAGGTTCGAAACATGTGCAAACCTTCGAACCACCATCCAAGAGGTTGGTTCGAAGTTTGTGCAGCATTAGTATGAAGGTCCCTAACAGGCCTTCAACACAACAACAGGTGGCAACCCACCTGATGACATGCAACGGCTGAGAATTTCGCATCAAGCGAAACCCCTTCACCGGTACGGAAGAGGCATAGCCGGATTTTTTACCAGATCACCAGGTTGATCTGGCCTAAAATTTTCTCCAGACTGCCACACTACCTTCCTACACCATAAGTCCAGTACTCCTCCCACGTGCAACTTGCACAAGGGAGCAACACTAGACTGGGGGGACTTGAAGGGGTATGGTCCCAAAACGACCATTACCCGCATCAAACAAACCCCTACCAGTAAGCAAACCGCACCCATGCGGTCACATCCTTCGAACCCATTCGGTTCGAAGATGAATAGCTTGACCCAAGTACGAAAGAAGATGAACATATCGATGCGGCTGGCACCGCATCATATAGCCATTTTCGTCACGACAAGGGAAGCGAGCAAATAGTCTCCACATACGATGATGCGGCCAACACCGCATCTCACGTATTTCTTGATCACAAGTAGGAGACGCGGTAACTTCAGACGTTACCGCATGCAGCGATGCGGCTCGCACCGCACCCTGCATATCCAACAAGTGGACTGACACGCCAGGCAAGTGGCTGACACCACGAGGCAAGTGGCGCCGGCGACAGTCCCCTGTCAGAGCTATTAAAGCAATGGGCTGACGTGGCGTAACCCCCACGGCCGGCGAGACTGACACACCTGCAACGGTGCAGCTCGTCGTCAGCCCATCCATCAATCTCCTCCTTCACTCCTCGGCTATAAATACCGACCCCAAACCAGGTTTGAGGTATCTCTTCACAACTCTCTCACTACTACTATAATCTTGCTTTGCTTCCCAAGCAAACTACTGATTCTCACGCCGGAGAGTGGTAACAAGGAGCACCCCCCACCCCATCCTCCTTGTTACGAGTCACGGCTTGTTTCCTTGTGCAGGAGATCATCCACCGGTGACCCAGCCAGCGATCTCCGAGAGGAAGGGATTAACCCTTCTTGACGAGACCAGTGTGTTAACCCTGCCCGGTTAACCATTGTTTCATCACATACCAATCACCATTTTCACACCAGATGCTCAGATCATAGCATTGTTTGGCTTGGTGATATTCCTTTCTCCTCTTGATTGCTGGATTTGGCTTTTAAGCACTGTGGTCCGACCTGCACCACTTATTGCCAACAATTTTTGAGCTTTCATTTTTTACTTTTTGTAATTTTTGATTTTGATTGGATGATCGATCTGATGAGTTGTTATTTTCTTTTTGAACAATTTTCTCCTTTTTAATTTTTTGTTTCTGTTCCGCTTTCTTCTTCAAAAGTTTTTGCTTAGAGCATTCACCTTTTTCAGTTGATTGCAGAACAGTTTTCTGAAATTTTTCTTTTAATTTCAAAAACAATTTTTGTTTTTCAAAATTTTCATTTTCATCATCAGATTTCTCATCACAATCTTCAACTTTGACATTGTCAAAGTTTGTGACATCGTCACTTATTGGAACAGAATTGATCGGTTTTGGACAGGGAAAATTCAAACTATCTGATGAAGTCACAAAACCTTTCAATTTATTTTCAATCTCATCAATTTTAGCTCTTGAATTCTCAGCTTCATTTTCAAGCTGAGATATTCTTTCAAGATGAGACTTGATTGATTTTTCATTCTCAATCTTAATGTTTTCAAGAACAGATTTTTCATTTTCCAAAACTTTTAACTGTTCTTGAAATTTTGTTTCATTTGCCTTCAGATTCTTGTTTTCCAACTTTATCCAGAAATCTTCATTTTCTGAAGATTTCTTTTTGCTTTCAGACTCCTTTTCTTCTAAATCTTTGATTTTCTTTCGAGCACATTCACCTTCTTTTTCAAGTCTAATAATTTTCTGAAGATGGGAATTTATCATTTTTTGCTTTTCGATGTTGTTTTGACTAAAAACATTTCTCCCATCTTCGAGAATTTTTATTTGACTTTGAAATTCTTTTACCATTTTTAATTTTTCATTTTCAAAAATTTTGATTTTATCTTCAAAGATTTTTGCATTTTCTTTCAATTTCTTGTTTTCCAATGTTAAACTGTTCAAATCACTTAACAGTTTAACATTTTTGGACTTCAGCATTTCACAAGTTTCCTTCAAACCCAATATCTGTTTATCATCATCTTTCATCTCAATCTGTTCCTTTCCCCTTTGGTCCTCATTTTGACTTTTCTTATTTTCAGCATTGATCACCATCTCTTCTTCAATCTTTTCAATGAGTTGACAAATCGTCAATCGAGAAAATTCTCCTGAAATCTTCAAATTCAAGATATATTTTCCCCATTCTTCTTCAGGTAAAGCACTGACAAATTTCTCAACCCATTCATTCGGACTTTTCTGAATACCATTCTCAGACATTGAGCGAACAAGACGGCTATACCTCCCAATGATACTCTTTGTATTTTCTCCTGGATAACCTGAAAACGAGTCAAATTCTTTCTTTAATACATTTATTCTATCAAATGTTTCCCTAGTCATATTAAAGAAATTTGTATCCATGATTTGATAACGCGTTATTCAAAAACAGTGACTTTGGAGCGAAATTAATCTGATTGCAGCTTCAAGCGAAATCCCAATAACCACAGGAGCGAAATCACTGAATATGTCACCCAGAAGCGAAATCCCAATGACTTTGGAGCGAAATTACTATCAATTGTGTCATAGAAGCGAAATTAGCCTGACTTTAAAGCGAAATCAGATGTTTTGAACACTCTGGGGCGAAATCAAGAATTTAATATGAGCGAAATCACAAATGTCCATATGAGCGAAATCAGCTCGGAGTCAATTTTAGTCCATTTTTAGTCTGAATTTAGGTGTGTAACTTTCAGGGATTTGTCTATGTCCAATAATACACAGTCTGTGAAATTTTGAGCGGATTTTGACCGGTAAATCTCTCTGGAATGATGAAAGAAGGTGTAGAAGTAAGAAATCTCGATGAAATCCAGCTATTCTCTGCAGAACTCCTCCTCCTGAGCTCTGATACCACTTGTAGGATCGCGATCTGACCCGAATGAGTCGTTCAGAGGTGTTCTACTCTGTTTCAGGTGCGGAAAACAAGAAACAAAGCTAGGAAAAGCTGATTCTTCACTTAATCTACTGATTGTATTGATATGACAACGATTACAGCTCAATCTTCACACCGGCAGCACTTCGGTATGGAATTCGTACAACCGTTACACTGATTTCGCTCATGACACATATATATAGTGTCTGAGATTTCGCTCCAAGGACCACATGTCCATATAAGCGAAATCATCTTGTACATATAAGCGAAATCAGCAACTAACATAACCCTATGAGCGAAATCAGCTCTCTAAACACAATACACTTCCTATTTTCTCGTAAATCGTGCCCTAATCTATACAATTCAATGTAAGACTCGATCCAAGACGAAGTCGACAGATGTAGTGCACCAACATTATTTATATAAAATGTGGTGTTTTACTCTGATAAAATATTTCCAAACTACGGTCCTGATGAAATTTTCGCTGCCAAAATTGATAAACACCGATACCACTGAATCTGATCTCGCAGCCGCCCGTTCCCGGCTAATTAGGGGACGGGGATTGCGACATTCTCCCTCACACACGTGTACCGTCTCCCTTTCATCTCATATTCCATCAACCCTTTTTGACTAATAAACGCATTAAAATTATCACTACAGGCATTTTTGAAACTAGAATTTTTTCTTTCACTTGGCAATCTAACAGCATTAAAGTCCCAAGCCACTACCCACAACCCAGCATAACTATCCATAACCCCAGCATTTTCAACCCACAGCGATTGCTTCACGATAACCCTTTGAGGGGCGTAAACGTTAACAACATTAACCTCCTTATTACTTCCTTTCAATATCCCGTTAATCAAAATAAAATACCTATTTTTGACCGTGCTCACCACTTCAAAACACCCACTATCCCAAATGCATAACAGACCTCCTGACAGCCCAATCGAGCTACAAATTCCGACCCACAATCCCCTCTCCCCCATAAATTACTGATATCCACATTAGACACCTTTTCCTTTTTCGTTTCCTGGATCAAAATGAAGTCGATCTTGTGCTTCTCCTTTAAACCCCTAATCCACCCTCCTTTAAAAGGGCCCTCTAACCCACACACATTTATAGACAAGAAATTCATGATAAAACAACATTGTTACCTTCTTTATCAATAGAATCTTCCACAAGCTTGTTGTGGCAGCCAAGCTCTACACCCACCAATTTAGCGACTTTAATAGTAGCGTCCACTTCCTCCTGCGACACCGCCACCCGAACCTCTGACTCCGGCATACTACCTCCACCTTTACCCTCCTCAGAAGAAACCTTTTCATTCAGATCGATACCCCTATTTCTCTGAAGGAACCTTGTCTAAAACCCACTGTCAATTACTTCAGCGTAATTTCCTTCTGCTGCTGGACCCGAGCCCACATAAAAGTTCCCAAATCCACCTCATCCAAAACAGATCTATTCCTCTTTTTGGGCCGGGCCTCACCACTTCCCAAAGTCCACCTCATCCAAACAGATCTATTCCTTCTATTGCAAGCCTTTTCTTATGTTTATTAGTCAACAGATTAAACGGTTTCTTTTTGGATTTCTTATTTACCTTATCCTCCTCCCCATTAATGCAGTTCTGTTCCCTAGTAACTTGGGGAATAAACACTCCCGCATTAACTCCTCCCGAATTACTATCCTCCACCTCGGTACCCGTATCCTCGTTCTGCCCCGAAACTCTCGCAGACTTTTCGGCTTCCTGAGTATCTGAGAACCCATCCGACGAACTCGAACTCGAAGATCCAACTCCGTCACCTTCTCTGACCTCTGATTCCGGATACTCCTCGTCAAGGAAACAATCCGGTATCCAGTCATCCAACTCTTCAAACACCCAGACTTTGAAACTCCTGTTCTTCCACTTAAGAGTAACCGAATACTATATAATAAAAGAAACCAATGGAAGGACACATGACATTTATTGAAGCCATATATTTTTTATAGATAGTTAATATCAATTAAAAGATAATTATAAGATTAAATTTAATATAAATTTAAACAAATCGTATAGGAAATAATATAATATTTTAAAAATATTTATCAGATTTCAAAATTATTCATCTTGAAATTAACAAAAGATGTACGTTAAATATAAATTAATATAATGTAAATGATTTATTTATTTTTTTAAATTAAAGTAGTTAAGGGTAGAACCTATTTCAAAAATTTTTATAAGGGGTAAACAAAAATATTAATCAATGTTTATTGGTTCTATACGTTTATTTTCGTGTTTAACTCTCAACTCAAATACAGTAATCAATATGTTTACGCGACATTTATAAGAACTATCACAACAATCACCCCATCCATCGTATATCGAGTATATCCGTTAGTTTTTTTAAAGATATAAATTTTTATTAGATTCATTTAACCCGCATAATAAATGAGGTTTTTTTAAGATATAACATTTTTATTTTTTACTATACAAAATCACATTTATGCAACTCGTGTAATACACAAACTTTTTAAAAATATAACTTTTTTTTTATTATGTAGTATATAAAATTAGATTTATTCAATCCATAGAATACATAGGGTTTATAAAAATATAACGTTTTATTGTTTGGTATATAAAATTACACGTGCTCAACCCGTATAACACACGAGGTTCCTAAAATTGTAACTTTTTTTCATTATTTAATATATAAAAAAATAAATTTAATCAACCCGTACAATACACAGGGTTCTTAAAAATACAACTTTTTTATTATTTAATATATAAAATTACATTTATTCAACTCATGTAATAAACGAGATTTTTAAATATATATTGCTTTATTATTTGATATATAAAATTACATTTATTCAACACGTGTAATAAACAAGATTTTTAAAGATATTTTTTTATTATTTGATATATAAAATTATATTTATTCAACCCGTGTAATACACGAGGTTATAACCTAGTATTAATCTAATCTAATTCCAATAAAAGAGGAAAATTAATGTCACATGTCATAATCTACTTCAACCTTAAAACTTTTACTTAATTCTCTTATATTCTTTTAACATTTTTAACTAATTAATAGATAATTATCATTATCGAAATAATAGTATTAAATAATAATTTGAATAATCAATAGAAAGATATATAATAATTTTACCACCTATGAACCAAATAAACTTCTACCAAAATTTACCTATATATTAAAAATATGATTGAATGAACAGTAAAAAAATAAGATTGAATGAACAGTAAAAATATATATATATATATATATAGTTAAAAATAGAATTAAATGAATAGTAAATATTCATAACAAATGAGCTGGTATCAGGTATCGGTATCAAATTTACCAAATCGGGTGTATTTTCGGTACCGGTTCGGTACCGGTATTCATCGGTTTTTACCCTCAAATGCAGGTGCCGTACCAGTACCGGTACCGAGCCGTACCGTACCAGGTATACTTGGTACTGGTACCTAGTTTTGTGGATTTGGGCAACGGTATTTTCCGTACCGGTTGGTACCGAGCTCATCAAATCATGTAGCAACATAGCAATGAAAGTAATTGTACCGTTTAGATTACTTTTCATACACACAGTAAGTAAACTGTAATTCGTTTGAATGAGGTTTTATATACACAACAACTTATTTTGCTTTACTTTTTGTCTTTTTCTGTAATGAATGAATTTTAGCATGTAAAATTAACTTGGATATTTAGATTATTGATGGGCAAATCGTATCAAATCCCGTAATTAAACCGGTATTGTATCGGTACCAAATCATTTTCGGTACCAATTTGGTACCCACCTTTTGGTGTTTTCAGAATCGTTACTTTCGGTTCGACACCGGTCTAGCACCATACACGTGTTTATTGATTTTTACCTTCAAATACCATACCGTATTGTACCGAGCATTTTCGGTGCCGGTACCTAATTTCGATGATTTTCCGGATCGGTACTTTCGGTACCGTTACCGGTACCGAGCTCATCCATATTTTAACGTGTTAGTACCGTAATAACTGAACTGAAAACAACAGAATTTCCAATGTGTAGGATTAGGTTATTTAAAATCGCTTTTTAGGACCGAGTGACTATCCTTTTCACGACATTTTTATTTATGTTTTGATATTCGGTATCTGCTTGCCGTTACTGACACGCGTTTTGCAGTCATTGTGTCCCGGCCGCAATGTAGGACGTGTGAGTCCTATTATTATATATTAGGTTATTTAAAATCGTTTTTTAGGACGGAGTGACTATCCTTTTCACGACATTTTTATTTATGTTTTGATATTCGGTATCTGCTTGCCGTTACTGATACGCGTTTTGCAGTCATTGGGTCCCTGCCGCAACACGGGCGGAAAATCAACTAGTAATAATGATTTGACAACGAATCCCATATATTATAGATTTTTAACCTTTTTAACTAATTAATATGTAGTTATCCTTATCAAAATAATAGTTTGAATAAGTAATAGAAAGATACCTAATGGCTTTATCACCTTTGAACAAAATAAACTTGGATTCCATGTTTGATCAAGGATAGACAAGCAGCGATAGATATGTATAGGTACAAAACGGATAATATCAAGGTAAATTAAATACATCTCTTTTATATTGTTACTTGTCTAATAAATTTAGTAAAATTATAAAAAAAAATTATTTTAAAATAGTTGTGATAAATAATTAGACGAGCTAGAAATTAAGAAAAAAACAATGTTATTCGGCTATCTTGAATTCTTTTTTAAATCAACCATGTTTTTTATATGTTATAATAAATAATATTTTTTTTTATTCACGTGTTAAGATAGTCAAAAGTTAACCCGAGCAAAAAAAAAAAAAACATGGACAATTTGACCCGAGTTTACCAGCAAAAATATATAACATGTACAAGTACTTATAATTTTACTAACAGTATAATGTAGGACACTAAATTTATAAATGTGTTATCTAAATAAATTATCAAATTATCTGATAGCCACACTGGTATAATACACACGTTTATTTAACCCGAGCAACACACGGGTTTTTTTAAAAGACATGTTTTTTTTTTGATATTAAGTATATAACATTACATTTACTCAAGTCGTGTAATACATGGGTAATCTAATATTTAACAATATCTATACTCTATACTATATAATAAAAGAAACCACTTTAGGGACACTTGTCATCATATTAGGCTATCTCTTATAGATAATCATTATTTTAATTTAATCTCTTCTAATTAATTATATATAACCATCCTACCAATATTATTAGTTTAATATCTTATAGATAATTATTATTTAGTTTAATCTCGTTCTCATTTATAATATTATTTATTTATTTGAATTAAGTATATTTGAACGTTTTGTTTAGTTTGGTATCAAATAAATTTTACGAAACTTAAAATAAAATTAACTAATATTATCTATCATTTATACATTTACGGAGTTTTAAATAAAGGGTTAAATTTATTGAGACTTCATTAACAAATTTTGCAGCAACAGAATAATCTATTTTTATCACGAAAACCAAACTTTGTATTAATATATTAAATATTTTTATTTTCACTATACAAAATTACATTTACTCGACCTATGTAACACATGAGGTCTTTTAAGATATAACTTTTTATTATTTGATATATAAAATTAGATTTATTCAATTCTTACAATACACTGGGTTTTTTAAGGATATATATTTTTTATTATTTAGTACAGAAAATTACATTTATTCAAACTGTGTAATGCGCATATTTTTAAAGATGAATTTTTTTATTGTTTGGTATATAAAATTATATTTATTCAACCCGTGTAATAAATGAGGTTTTTTAAAGACGTATTATTTTATTATTTGGTAAACAATATTACATTTATTCAACCCATGTAATACACGTGATTTTAAAGATATAACTTTTTTATTTGGTATATAAAATTACATTTATTTAACCTGTAGATATAACTTTTTATTATTTAATATGGTAAAGGATCATGTAAAAAGTGCCCAAATTATGAGAAGTGTAAGAAATAATCTGGTGTTAACATGTGTCCATCAATTATACTAGTGGGGAACCCGTGCGTTGCAGCGAAGTCGATAATATAGGGCGGAAACATAACTCAAACCTTAAACCTTTAAATGATGAAAAAATCATATAGAAGTATATTTTTGTAACTACAACCGCTCATATCCTTATCAACGAGCTCATCAACCATACTATCTTTCATATCATCCGACCCTGCAATCTCTCGGTACACTTCTTGAGCTAACCGCTCCGGTTTTCTTCCGACCCTACAATCACCTGTTTATACATTTTACGCTTAAAAAAGAGGCTGTAACCTTGAGCCATTTACTTATAAATTGGTCAAATTTGTGGTTTTTTTAAGGATAATTTTATATACCGCCCTTAAAACATGGTATAATATTATATTTTCACAACAAGAAATGAATAAAATGATATACCCAATTTATCAAATCTGTGACATTTATACCCAGTTTCAAATATGTGACATTTATAACTCCTAAATTGTATTACTCAATATTGCTTTGCCATCATAATTAATGTAGTAATTACCTTTAAATAAAAAGAGAAACAAAATTCAGGTGAGCGCAACCGATATGGTAAGTTTAGAGACTTAGAAAACTGCATGTTTTCTCCCAAACCCATTTTAACCTCTTTATCTTATCACATCTAGTTCTGTGAAATAACTCAAGGCTACTTTTCGGTCATTAACCATTCACCGTTGTCATCTTGTGGGTCCCATGGGACCCACAAAATGAAGAGGTAAATAAATCGGTACCTCTTATATTCGTTGCCTGAGTCGCATGAAAGTTTCTTTAGAGAAAGCTCTAAAAGTTCCACCAATGGTGACAGAATCTGGAATAACATTAAAAGCACCACCACCATGAAACTTGGCAACGGTAACAACCTGCGAAAGTGTCAATGTTTAGTACAAACAAACAATAATATAGTTGATTGATAAACTGATTTAGTAGGTTGTAAGCATTAACGCGACAATTTGCGCCACTTTCGTGGTTTGACCTGTTCAACCCATTTGACTTTTTCATCTGTATCAACATTCTTTAGTTGACCTGGTACAGGTTAAAAGATCCGAGTCGACCCGTTTACATAAACGGGTCGAAATTTGAAACAGCAGAAAAGTTACCTAAGAATCAAGAGGATCGGGTTCTCTTGATACAAGATGCTGTAAACTAACAACAACGTTTGAGGCTGCTAAAATAGGGTCGATTGAATGCTGGGGAATGGCGGCATGACCTCCTTTTCCGGTTAAGACCGCTTCTAAAACATCACTACCCGCCAATACAGGACCAGACTGAGAGAAAACTTGACCAAGAGGGTGGTCTGGAGAAACATGCAGACCGAATATGGCTTTCACATTCTCAAGATATCCACTATCTTTTGCATCGCTGCCACCTTCCTCCGCGGGTTGAAATACCAACACCATCATTCCCTACCAACAATAACATATACGCATTTTATGTAAGAATATGTATTTAGTCCTAAATATTGTGTATCCATGTAGGATAGAAATCAACTAATGGTTTAAAGAATTACATTTAATCAACAGATCTAATTCCATTAATAAAAAGGAAAAAAACATTTTCTCTAATCTCTCAATACATATAGATGAGTACATCAGCTGGATATAACAATTAACCGCTTTCAAATCCTTGTTTCACAGTTATGAATAAAACTCAAATCACTCTAAAAACAATCGATTCAAAAAATATTGAATAATGCGTAGTAGAGGAAAAAGAAACGAACCTCATAGTGCCGATATGCAGACCCGGTTGTGGGCGCAACATGTAGAAATTCAACCATATGAACACACATTTACTGAATCCTAAACCCTAACATAAATTCCACCAAAAAACACTAAAATTAGGTCTAAAATCGCAAATAAACTTCCAAACCAACACAGACTATTATCATTCATCAATAATTCATCAGTAATCAACAAACACACAACCACACAAGTTCAATTATTCAATCATTCAAATCCCATAAAAAATGTATTGCATGCCCCTTCTGCTTCCAAAAAAATTTGGAGACAAATTTAAACAAACCAAATAGAAAGATATTCAAACAGACCTAAAAATTTTGCCATAAAACACAAATTCGGGTTCCACTGATACCTGTGTTGGTTAAGAATCGAATGTCATGACAGAGACGACCGCGGCGTCAGGTGAGACGGTGGCTGTTTTCGGTGGTGAGAACACTGAACCGTGATTCTAATAGTGAGAATGGTTGTAAGCGATTTGGGGCAATTGATTTGAGGGAAAATGTATAGATATGCTAAAATTGTAAAAATGCTAAAAAAAACCCTAACAAATCCATTTGCTACCAGTTAAGAAATTAAGAGTAGAAGAATTGGACTTTGGGAAATGAAGAGTCCTCAGGATTGAAGTGGTGAAACTGCTTCGCTTCAAAATGATTGTAGAATCTGCAATTATCAATGAATTAATTAATTGATCATAGAACTAAAATCATCAGAATCCAAATAATATAAACAAAAGTTCATCTATTATACGATTCAAGGGGAGGTTTCGACTTAATTAAATCTTTAATTCATCATCAATTTTGCGAAACGTATTCCATCGCACTCATCCAGATCCATTCAATTTTGCCATAAAGAAAGAAATTGAAGAGGCGCATTCAATACCACTATAAAATCCCAATTTTAACCCTCATACGTCTTAAAAATAAAGCCAGATCCCTATTATGTTGGCTTGCACTCTCTTGTAAATATTGCTTTATAACTTGTACTTGTAGTAAAATTACAATTTTGTACATCACTTCTCCTTTTTATAGTATTATAGATTAATGAATAAGGGTAATAATGTAATTTACTCCTAATGGTAGTTAAAGTCAATTAAAGGAAATGAGATCATGTGTTAACTATTTTAGGAGAAATTTTAGGAAACATATTTGTTTTTACGATTTTATACATCTGATTGTTTTATCTTCCTTATCATCTTTTAATCGCAACATGAACAATGTATCTAGATGTTTAAAACACCACGCCATGAACAATGTCTCCAGATGTTTAAAACACCACGTCATGAACAATATCTCCAGATAAAACACCATGACTTGAATCATTGTCATGGTGTTTTAAAATCTAGGAATGTTTTGTATTGATTGTCCAGATGTTAATACACCATGGATGTAATCACAATACAATGTTTTTTGGATTCCAGATAAAACACCATGACTTGAATCATAGTCAATGTCTCCAGATGTTTAAAACACCACACCATGAACAATGTCTCTAGATGTTTAAAACACCACGCCATGAACAATGTCTCCAGATAAAACACCATGACTTGAATCATAGTCATGGTGTTTTAAAATCTGGGAATGTTTTGTATTGATTGTCCAGATGTTAAAACACCATGGATGTAATCACAATACAATGTTTTCTGGATCCAGATAAAACACTATGACTTGAATCATCGTCAATTTATCCAGATTTTTTAAAACACCATGCCATGAATCTGATTACAGTTCTGCTAAACGTAAAACACCACGCCTTGAATCTTATATAAAACAAAGAGGCTTCCGATTTAGATCTTGGTCATTAATTCCGATATTTAAGGAAAAAGGAGTGAATGTAGGTGTTTTTGGTTGTGTAGGATATGGTTACCATATTTGAAACATTGAAAAAGACACTATTGCCCTCCAATTTTACATAAGGTCCCTTTAACTAAAACACAATTTACATTTTTATACCTATTGATCTCAACCATTAGATCAAATATCCAATGGTTTAAAACAACTTCTTACCCTTCTCACATTTTAAACATTTTTTACCATATCCTTACCCTATTTAATATATAAAATTATATGTATTCAACCCGTACAAGAAATGAGGTTTTAAATATATGTTGTTTTATTATTAAGTATATAAAATTTATTTATTCAACCCCATGTAATACACGAGGTTATAACCTAGTTATTAATAAATTAAAGGATATAGATTAGTAATCTAATATCATTTACACAATAATGTTTATAAAACCAAAAATTATAACAAAACAAGTTAAATGTAAACACTATGTATAAAATGAAATATATAAAAATCTAATACTAATTTATCGTTGTAGATTAAGATCAAATTGTTGTTTTTTTTTTCCGAAAAAAAATTAAGACATGCTCATGGCAACTATTCAAGCCGACGAAATTAGTAATAATTTCCAGAAATGCATTGCGCAGTATAATAGTATAATAGAGAAATAGATATTGGAAATACTGGTACCCTACTTCAAGTAGGTCATTATTGTAGAAGATATATGTATAGCTCATTGAGTTTACATTTAACTGGTTGTTTTAAGTTACCCTACTTACGTGAAATGCTTCTTTTATTTAGCCGGCGTAAAACACGAGTATATAACCTAGTGGACTGAATAAATGAATTGTGATGATAAATTATCTGGTATTTGAATTTTTGTTATGAATTTGATAAATTTGATAAATTAAGTTTAACTAACTTATACGAATTAGATTTTGTTGGAGTATTTGATGAATGTGTTTGAACTATGAATACTTTTTTAGAAAAATTTGACGATATTTTTCCTAAATATTGTAAATCATATTCCTCTAACAAATTACCTTTCAAGCG
This sequence comes from Helianthus annuus, assembly GCF_002127325.2. NCBI lineage: Eukaryota > Viridiplantae > Streptophyta > Magnoliopsida > Asterales > Asteraceae > Helianthus > Helianthus annuus. The sequence continues at coordinate 27,972,645 of NC_035447.2, forward strand.
TGAATGTAAATTCAGAATTTATTGGTATGAACTTTCAAGTTAGTGGATGTTTTATTGATATCTGAAAAAGGGGACGTATATATATAGTTTAACGGTTCTACATTAGGGTGTAAGGGGTGCTCACTTAAGAGGTGAGTCCCCTCTCTTACGCCTAACCAATCCTCGTGTGCCACGTCAACTCCCCTCTTAAACTCCCCTAACACCCTAAATTGATGGCGGCACTCCCCTCTTAGGTGAATTGGTTTTTTTTTTTTTTAAAAAAAAAAAGAAAAGCATTGATTGGTCAAGCTCTCCCTCTCTCCTCCCTCTCTCCTCCCCTCTCTTCGGTGAACCCCCACCCATTTCACTCCCCTCACCCACTCACCTAAGGGATGGCGGCGGTGTTCCCCTTAGGTGAATGGGTTCACCGAATGCATTCCACTCTTACACCCCGTACACCCTTAAACATAAAAAACTGAAACCGACAATTAAGATTTTAAATACTTGAGGAGTCTTTTTATAAAAATCCAGAAAGTAAATTTTTTTCAACTTGTGATGTTTTTTTATATTAAATTAAAAATTAAAAATAATATACAAACAAGAAGGTCAGGCCTGCATTATACTGGGCCTACTAGACAATCAGCCCATATGCTAAAAATAAAATAGTCCCGGAACCTAGGCCCACATCTTTAAATCAGAAAATGCAGCAGCTGTGTTATGTCGGTTATTATTTACTATAATTTTAATTATATCATAAATTAAAGAAAAAATATACCAATGATGCAATACAATTCAAACTCCAAACAAATATCTACAATTCAAACTCCAAACAAATATCTAAGATTAAAAAAAAAAAAACTAGAAATTTTTTTTTTCAAGTGTGGAAAATCTAAAGTTTGAACACCATACAACCATGGTTCTGAGTGATAGTGATCAATAGACACTAAACCATTTTCAATATGTGTATCTACTGTTAGATATATGTAGAGGGTCATTGTATTTAATTTTAAGAAGTTGGTTGCGAGAACTATAAGAAAGAAGTTGGTTGCGAGAACTATAAGAAACATATAAATACGTATATTTGTTGTTTTGACATATAAATACGTGTACTTGTTATCGTGAGCAGTGGCGGACCCAGGATTTTATTTCAATGGGGTCCATTTTCGGGTCGGTCCTTGTTCGAGTCGAGTTAAAGTGAGGTTTGAAGTAGATTTTTTTTAAAAAAATAAGAAAAATGAGCTTATCAAGGATTGAACCCATGACCTCTTGGGGGAAAAGAGGGAGATTTACCACTACACTAGCTTTCTTTTTATTTCTATGGTGTCCACCTAATTGTATTTATGGGGTCCATATACAATTTAATATACCGAATCTACTATTTTTTTTAAAAAGATTGGGGTCCGGGGACCCCGGTGCCACCAATATGGGTCCGCCCCTGATCGTGAGAATTGTATAACCATCTATCTTTCTCTCTCCCTCTATATTTGTTCAAGACAATATGTCAATATAGAAATAAATATGCAAATTTCACAATTCTATTATTCTATACTAAAACTAGTTATATTGAATGTGCTAGTGTATATGAGAATTTTAAATAAAATATAGTAAAAAATAATTCTTAGTTTTGGCAATGAAGAAGATTATGTACGTGTAACATAATATGAAATTTACTATTTTTAAAATTATTCGATAGTATCTCAATACGTTAACTCTAACATCAATAACTATTAAAACTAGCTTTTACAACCCGCGCGCGTTGCGGCGCAGTAAACCATAATGTCGACTGACACCGACATTCAGATTAAATTTGAGCCATCCGTGATGTCGACCAACAACTACATTCAGATTAAAATCGCAATTGAGTATCGGCACTTGTGACGATAATATAAAGCACCAAAATTGATGGAAAGAAATAAACCCAAATCAATTTCTTAAAGAGAAGCACCTACAGCAACATCATTAAAAGTAAACTTCCAATGTGAACACATCTGATTTGGTTATATATGTGTACCATCAAAAGTAAACTTCCAATATAAACACATCTGATTTTGGTTAGATGTGTGTTCACAGGCTCAGATACCTCATTGTGGTTGCAAATCATCTTATTGCCACTCCATAACATCGAAGATAGACGATTTCTCTTATATAATCACGACCTATTTAATAATCTTCCTCTACGCCAAAACAACGAAGATAGACGATTTTCTTAAATCAGCACGACCTATATTTAACCGGATCTGAATAGATACCTAAATGTGCAAAATTTGAACAAAAAACCGTACACAAACTGGTAAACGCAACCCATGTTGTAAAAATTTATAAACTACACGTAATATGTAAATAGAGTGAAAATGATTACACTCTTAAAAGCCCTGTCTTCTCCTTCATTGTAGCTGATTGCAACAGGAATCATACCATCCCTTTGATTTTTGGCTCTTGTTTTACATGGATTTATCATGATCCACAACCTAGAAAGTAGAAACACCACATTCAAGCCAACACGCCTGCAAATAAATGGCATAGCCTATATTTTTTTCTTTTCTTTTATTTTGAGGTTAATATGATACAATGAAACTATAAATACCATCTGTTTTGGTAGTTTAAGGGATACGATTTTTGATCAACTTCTCCAAAAAGTTGTGACACAATGAACGGAAACAAAATGAATAGGCTCAGATACTTAACTGTGGAATAGGAACAAAACAAATCCGGATTAAATCATGGATGCAAATACCCAGTTGCATAGTCACAATATATGAACTATGCCATCTGGATTTTGCCCGGCCAAGGTACGACTACGATCTTCGGTGTCCCGTTTTATGTCGATCATCACAGCCTTTAAACACATTTACAGAAGAGCACTAATACCAGAATAATGACCCACCACAGGTATCGCCACCGCCATAGTAGCGGCATAAGCACAAAAACCAAAGCGACTCAGGTAACTGTTAGGGGAGGATTTTCTAATAGCCCGTGATCCTCACTTGTTATCCTATTAGTGATCCTTACTTCTGTGACAGATAGTGATCCTCAGAAGTGCTTTAGGATCAGGATCATGGATCACCCTAAGGATCCTTATACTAACGATTGTTCTATTTGAATTTCGTATTGTTTTGCAGGAGTTACAAGTTGGACCTGGTCTTGGCAATGTTACTATGGAATATTCCACGGCTATTTCGCACACGTTTGACTGAAAAGGGACGTTGTGGAGAACGTGGGAGCATGGCACGAATTTCGGATAGTTTGTTAGCGTAGTTAACTTCTATTTTTAAAGGGGTAACGAGCTAGTAGTTAGAACACTTGGCTAATTTCAGCTACACACACTCGTACAATTGCACTCTCAAGCATACAGCAGAACACTTAACAGTTTTCACACATTCTTGCACGATATACCATAGTGATCCTTGTACCTAGCTCGTTACTATCCGAAGTTGTAAACATTTGTTGGTTAATTTGAACTTGGTGATCGGTAGTTTCCATCACCCGAGGTTTTTTATGCCGGAGATCAGTCATTGATCAAGGGCTTTTTCCTCGTATAAATCTTTGTGTCAATTGTGCAAATTACATCTAAGTGATCCTTATCATTGTTCCTCATTTCAAGCATCATACCCCGTAACTAAGAGTTTGGTTGCATTATCCTCATCAGATTTTTGACCAAAACAGATTGGCGCCCACCGTGGGGCAATTGGTGCTTCATTCCTAGGAAGTTTTTCTGTTTGTGATCATTCCGGTTCATTGCATTCAAGTAAATGGCTTCATCATCAAAGAATACTTCTACTGCAATGTCTGCGGTCAATTCATCCCAGGGCATTCCACCTTTGCCTCCACCACCTGCTGGATCTCAGAAAAATGCTGAGAAGAAACCAACTCCCATTTTCTCAAAACCTCCAACTTCTTCTGTTTCTTATACTCCTACTACTGGTGACATGTTTACTTTGATTTTTCAGATGAAGGAACATATACAGCAGCAAGATAAGACCAACGAAAGGATTCTCAAAGAAATCGGAGATCTCAAGAAACAAAAGAAATCGACAGAGGATCATTCCCCACTGGTGCCCAGATCTCTGAATTTTGATACTCCGGTGATAACTTCTCAGCCTTCAGTGGCTCCAGATGTGCAATACGTGGGAGGACCAAAAGGAGTGCACTACGGATCAACAACAATGACTCAGGCATCAGGTTCATATTTCCAGCCAACAGGATCCTCTCCTCAGCATATGGGATCCTTCACGAGTTCAGGAGGATACTCAGGAGCACAGCAGATTCAAGGGTTCTGGCCGTTTCCAGGATCATTCCAGGTTCAAGGATCCACCTTTGTTCCAGGATCATCCCAGGTTCAAGGATCCTCCTTTGTTCCAGGATCATCCCAGGTTCAAGGATCCTCCTTTGTTCCAGGATCATCCCAGGTTCAAGGATCCTCCTTTGTTCCAGGATCATCCCAGGTTCAAGGATCCTCCTTTGTTCCAGGATCATCCCAGTTTCAAGGATCCTTCCAGATGCCGGGATCCTTAAGGAGTTTGCAAACAGGAAGTTCAGATGTCCATCAGGGAGATTTTATTCCGATGCAGACCATTGCTTCTACTGGTCCTTCGATCATCCCAGAGTCTCAACAATATGGGTTTACATCCGGTGTTCCTAATTTGAACCCGGTGGGAGGTAACACTTTTAATAATTCTCTTACCACTAACCATGGATTCATGCAGGATACAGGTATCAACCATGCCATGGCCAGAGAATTGAAAAAGTTAAAGGATATGATATCAAGTGTCCCAGGAGTGGTCAAACATATCCCGGAAATGGCAGATGGGATCCATAAGATATCTCGTTTTGCACCACCAATCTGTGATGCTGAGATACCCAAGAGGTTCCACGTGCCAACCATGAAGTTATATGATGGTTCAACGGATCCTGAAGAACACGTAGCACAATACCGGGAGAGGATGGAGATCAATCCAATCCCAGAAAGATTAAAGGAAGCATGTCTGTGCAAAGGATTTGGATCCACTCTTACTGGATCAGCTCTCAAATGGCTGCTAAGTCTTCCCCCTACTCTATTACCTCATTTGCTAACCTAGTTAACCTATTTAATAGTCAGTTTTCTTGTAGTAGAAATTTGAACGCTTAACTAGTGATTTATATAGGATAACCCAGGGTCATAATGAATCATTAAGGGATTACATTACCAAATTTAGTAAAGAATCCTTAGACATTCCCAACCTGGATATAGCCACGGCTGTTGAGGCCTTTAAAATGGGATTACTTAGGGATTCATTGTTCTATGATGATCTTGTTATGACACCATGCAGGAACCTAGATGAGGTAAGAACCCGAGCACTCAGGTTCATCCGGCTAGAGGATGACAAGAGGATCCAGGAGAGATTAGCAGGATCCTCAAAACAAGAGAAGCAAGGATCCTCATTCAAGAACAACAAGTTCAGATCCTATAACAAATCTGATAACCAGAACGTGCATGCTGTTGATCAAGAAGAGGATGATGAGGATTATCCTCCAATTTCTGAATATTGTTTTTCTGTTGATAACAATGAACTAATCCTTGCGATGCAGAATTTAGGTGATAAAGCTAGATGGCCCAGGAAAAATGATAGACCAGCTGCAACTAAAGATAAATCAAAGTGGTGTGCATACCATGAAGATTTTGGGCATCTCACAGAAGAATGCATTGCACTGAGAAAAGAAATTGGATACTTGTTGAGCAAGGGGCACCTAAAAGAATTATTGGGTAGAAAAAAAATCAAGGACTCAGGATCCTGAAAGGATCCCTGAGAAAGCTCCGGCCCCTCCATCAGATGCACAAGTAATAAACTTTATTTCTGGAGGATCAGACATTTGTGGCACATCCTTCTCAGCAGCTAAAAGACATGCAAAGGAAACCAAGATGGATAATGGAGACAGGCCTGTCCGAACATCCAGTGTCTCCGAAGGGAAAGTCATAACCTTTGATGAGGATGATCGTGTTGATATCCAGGATCCTCATCACGATGGTTTGGTTATCACTCTTTTTATTTCTAACCATTTTGTCCACAGGATCCTTATAGACGGAGGAAGTTCAGTGAACATTATCCAGCTTGATGTTCTAAAGAAGATGGGTATCCCCGAATCAGATATCATATCGAGATCCTCTGTGCTCGTGGGATTCAGTGGAGAGACTAAGAATACTCTGGGGACATCAAACTCCCAATTTATGTTGAAGGATTACATAATTATCAAAAATTTTGTGTTATTGACTGTTTATCCTGTTGTAATGTTATCCTTGGCAGGCCTTGGATACGTGACATGAAGGCAGTTCCATCCACCTACCATCAATGTGTGAAGGTCTCTAGTCCCTAGGGAATAGTGAAGATTGATAGTGATCAGCAGGAAGCTAAGAACTGTTACACTTCATCAATGAAACCAGCCTCAAAGTCAAGGGAGCAATAGCAATCAAAGTATCCTCCAAGGGATGTCTTGGAGGCAAGAGAGCAGGATGTAGTAGAGATCCTCATGGATCCTGGTGATCCTGAATCCAAAATTTACATCGGATCAGGGATCCTTAACAAAATGAAGGAAGACCTCATATCCTTCCTCAAAAGGAGAAGAACTACTTTTGCATGGAAACATGAGGATATGACAGGTATATCTAAGGATATTATCACTCATAAACTTGGCATTGACAGGTCATTCAAACCAATCCATCAAAAAAGGAGGAAGTTTGCATCGGAAAGAAATGCCATTATCCAGGAAGAGGTAGAGAAATTGCTCCGAGCAGGTATTGTTTTGGTCAAAAATCACACAAGGATAATGTAACCAAACTTTATGTAAACGGGGTATGATGCTTGGTTAATTATAAAAGTAAAGGATCACTTTTATGAGAAATATGCAAAGACACAATGATTTATACGAGGAAAAAGCCCTTGATCAATGTATGATCTCCGGCATAAAAAACCTCGGGTGATGGCAACTACCGATCACCAACTTCAATATAAGAGAAATATAGTTACAACTTCGGATGATAATGAGCTGAGTACAAGGATCACTATAGTTTCGAGTGTCTAAGCGTGTGAGAATTGTGTTGTGTGTCGTCGTCGTGTGTTCTTCCAAATGAGGAAGAGTGGTATTTATACAAGTGTAGGTGACCTATTTTAGGTAAAAAGACTAATAATCAGCTCATTACCCCTTTAGAAATAAAAGACAATCTAGCCTAAATTGCCGCCCATAAATCAAGCTAAGTTTCCATATCCTTTGCAACGTCTATCTTCGATTAAGCTCATGCTATAATTGTGAAGACGCGTCCCTTGATTATGATGCTAAGAGCGTATCCTGCTAGATGTTCCTGCAAAATAACATTGTTTTAAACGAAGGTAACTGTTAGCATGAGGATCCTTTGATGGTCCATGATCCTGATCCTGAAGTCCTGCTGAGGATCACTGTCTGCCAAAGAAACAAGGATCACTGGTTAGGATCACGTATAAGGATCACGTATAATAAAAATCCAGCCCTAACAATTGCCCCCAAAATATAAGGAGTTTATTGTAAATTAATGAGTTATATTTTGCTCTGATTTTATCTTCAACGGACTACTCGGATAACTAGCCGTTATCAGCGAACTAGCCGTTGTGATCATTACGTCATAGATGTGACAATCCCTGCAAATCATGATTATAAATAGGAGATAGGGTTGGGATCACTCTGCATTTAAATTCAGGATATACTCCCTTTATAATCTCCACCGAAGATTGACCAGGTATTCTCTTCTTCTCTCTTTCCTTTCTTCCTTCTCTTGCTCTGTTTTTTCTGCTTTTACTCTGTTTCTGTTTCACCACGAGTATGTTGCTTCGAAATCCTCCACATAAGGATTCCAAGAAGAGCAGTCCCCTAAAAAGCCAAGGGATCATCAAGGACTCTCCTACGGAGAGATGTTGCTTTACTGATGCTCATGTAGACAGGATTCGTCATTGCTTTCCGGCGAATGCTGTTTTCAAATCCTTCACACCTACTGCTTTGAGCGACTTTGTTTCAGACACCTGGGTGATCTTTCCTGCAACTCCATTTACCATAGGATATTCGTATCCTTTACCGGCCTTCACCCAATCTTTCTTTTCTTTGACCGGCATATCTTATATCCAAGCTATGCCGATGATCTGGAGGGTCTTGTATACCTTCGAGAGGATCATCGAGCAGGAGGGGATTGATTTAGGGATGGCAGAGCTGGCCGCACTTTATGATCTTACCACGTTTGGTTCTCATCGATATTTGCTGAAACGGAAGGCCGGGGAGGATCACCCTGTTTTGAAAGTTACCAAAAATGACACAAACTGGAAGCGTCGTTTCTTCTTTGTGAGAAGGGATTCCCTCTCTGATGGGAATGATCTGCCCAAGGAGTGGGCCACCCATGGTAGGATAGAGGATCCTGGAAGGATCACCATCAGACTTGTCTCTTATGATGAGGATCACTAATGTCTTGTTTTTTGTTTATTGTGCAGCTATCTCCATTGCTCATCTCAAGTTAACCCCTGCTGCCAGAGAGAGGGTCCTTGCTTTCAAGAAGCTTGATCCTGAAATCAGAAGTTTTCAAGTCACCGTCCAAGATTCTCAAGAAGTATCCTCTGCATCTGCCACTATGTCAAGTAAGTATCCTTATTAAAAAGTAAGCTATACGTAAGACTGTTTAGTTAGTAAGAGAACTTATCTTGTTTTGGTTGTGTAGGCGCTGGGAAACCTGCTAAGTCTGCCAAGTCTGCCTCCAAGTTCGGGATTGATGAACTTGCCAACGTCAAGTCTTCACGAAAGAAGGCTTCTGTTGCCAGTCCCTCTGCTTCGGCTCCTAAAGCACCTGTTAGAGGTAAGGGGAAGAAGAGGAAGACTTCTGAGGATCTCCAAGGATTTCCCCTGATCCGCCAACAGTTCCTTGACTATGTCAATGAGGTAAGGACTATTGCCCCTGTTGGTTATCCTTCTCGAATATCCTGCTTGTATATTCTGCCTGTATATCCTGCTTTTTTTTTTTGAGGATCACCTGATCCTGAACTTACCTTTTTCCTCTTTTGCAGAAACTTGCTGAGATCGAGACCTATCTTGGCCATGTCGAGGATCAAGAAAGCCAAATTGCCGATCTTCAACAAATGGGCGTATTGAAGGATCTCAAGATAGCAGATCTTGAGAAGGAACTCCGGGCTACGAAGGATGAGGCTGCTCAAAGATTGATTGATATGGATAGCGAGAAGCAGGAGATCATCCAGGATGCCAAGGTCTCTGCGGCAATTGCCATGTACAAGATACAACTTCAGATGGCTGCGGAGGCTCAGGATCCTTCCTTCGATAAGAGCACATGGGATGTTGAAGATTGGAAGGCAAGGCTGGCGGAACTGGAAGACGAGGATGAAGCTGAGGATATCCCAATGCTGGAGGGTGGTGATGCTGACAAGGATCAGGGCGGAGAAGCTGGTGGTGATGGAGCAGCAAAGGTGTAAGCTGCATGATTGGGCGATGGTGGATATTTGTGACTAGGCCGGAGCCCAATTTTTTTTGTATGGTAGTGGTTTGTGGTAGTGGTATTTGGAACAATTATGGTCTGTAATTTGAACAATAGCTCTTAGGGTTAAGGATCCTGGATCCTTTGGACAATAGGTAGGATTGCAAAAGGTGGAGGGATCCTCTGTTTGGGGGATGAAGCCTTTGTGATCCTGCCGCCTTTAATTTCCTGTACCTGCTAAGACCGCAAAGACAATGGACACCCTTTGCCAACCCATGTGGACGGGCCATGTTTTGCTGGTAGAAATGTGGTTGGCAATTTTGACAACTTTTGAAGGGTTAATCCTTTCGTTAATAAATAAAATCTTAAACTTTTGTCGCTTATTTTGTGTTATTATCCTTTTTATTTTCAATTGTTTTGACACATGTTTGTTTGAGTAAGAAAAGTTGAGCAAATTATGTTTAAGAAATTTAGGATATGATCCTGGATCAAATATCCTATAATCAAAAATTTTCAAGGTAGTTTATTTTAAGGATCATAGGTTCAGTTGTCAAGGTCTAAAGGTTATTCAAATAAATAATGAAATTAAAAATAGTTAAGGATCATACCTGAGGATCCAAGTTAGGATCCTAACCTTTAATCGGGATAACCATAAGTAAAACTTTAATGGATAATAAGGATTAAGGATCCTTAATTGTTTAACTTCGAAAACCTGAAAAATGGAATATAACTTGGGACTAAGCCAATATAAAAGATAAGTTAGTAACTGGGGACAAGCCCAAAGGATAACTGGGGACAAGCCCGTAGGATCACTGAGGATGATCCCAAAGGATCACTGGGGACAAGCCCAAAGGATAACTGGGGACAAGCCCAAAGGATCGTATGTAAACTGGAGTATGGCCCTTACTGGCGACTATCCAAACTTAGTGACATGAAAATGTCAAAACCTTAGCTAACGTGAAAACGTTAGAAACCTTAGGAACGGATGTATGGTACGTCTACCATTATACGGAGGATCCTGGGTATAGCCAGTACGATGAGGTTGTCAGCCCCGGAAGTGGGTACTGGTCCCAAAGACGTGAACTATATCAGGATCATCGTGCGCTGCTGGCGGAAACTGGGGATAATCCCAAGGATAACTGGGGACAAGCCCAAGGATCTGCGTTGCTTTTGATGATCTTTGACGATATGCTGTAGATACCTGAACAGAGTAAGGATCACTGACACCACCGGGATTCTTTGAGGATACTTCAATGTAAGGATCACATGCTTGAAGGATCATGTTCACATAAAGTATCTCTTTAAGTGAACAGCATTCCAGGCTCTTGGTAACAAGTTTCCTTCCATAGTTAGCAATCTGTATGCCCCCTTTCCTGCTTCAGCTTCAATCAAGTAAGGGCCTTCCCACTTTGGTGCTAACTTCCCGTCAGCAGGATTAATAGTGTTTTGGAATGTTTTTCTCAACACCATATCTCCGACTTGGAACTTCCTTATCCTAACATTTTTGTTGTAAGCCCCAGCCATTCTTTGTTGGTAGCTTGCCATCCTTATCCTAGCCAGATCCCTGATTTCCTCAATAGTATCCAAATCCTGAGCCAGGATTGCAGCATTTTCTTCAGGATCACGAGCACTTGTTCTAGCAGTTGGGATCACCATCTCTGTTGGGATCACTGCTTCTGCCCCAAATACTAAAGAAAAAGGTGTTTGACCAGTGGCATTCTTGGGAGTTGTTCTATCAGCCCATAGCACATAAGGTAACTCCTCTGCCCATTTTCCCTTCTTGGATCCTAGCTTCTTCTTCAGATTGTTGATGATGATCTTGTTGGATGATTCTGCTTGGCCATTGGCCTGTGGATGAACTGGTGTTGATGTTATCATCTTGATTCCCCAACTGTCACAAAAGTTAGTAGTTCTGCTTCCAATGAATTGGGAACCATTATCACATACAATTTCAGAAGGAATGCCAAATCTAGTTATAATGTTTCTTTTGATAAAGGATATAACTTCTTTTTCTCTGACTTGAGCAAAAGCTTCAGCTTCTATCCACTTAGAGAAGTAGTCAGTCATGGCAAGCATAAATACTTTTCCACCAGGTGCTTTAGGGAGCTTGCCAACTATATCCATCCCCCATCTCATGAATGGCCAAGAGGATGGTATAGGGTGTAGCAGTTCAGCTGGTTGATGAAGGATATTGCTGTGTCTTTGACAAGGATCACATTTCCTAGCATATTCTACAGCATCCCTTTTCATGGTTGGCCAGTAGTATCCTGTTCTAAGGATCCTTGAGAACAATGCCCTGCCCCCAGTGTGGTTTCCACAATCTCCTTCATGGAAGTCTCTCAATACTTCTTCAATTTCAGGATCCTCGATACATCTTAAATATGGTCCTGCAAGAGATCGTTTATACAATACATTATTTAAGATTGTGAATTGAGATACCTTAATCCTGAAAGCTCTAGGATTTTCTCCCATCGGAATCTCCCCGTGTTGCAAGTATTTCATGATTGGTGAGACCCATGATCCTGCATAAGATTGAGCTTCTTCACTTGGGATTACTGCAGTATCCTCTTCTATTTCCATGGCCACTTGATTTTTAATAGCAGGAGCCAGGATATGTATGATAGGGATACTTATGTCTTCTGGAATTTTTAAGGATGATCCTAAGTTGGCCAATGCATCAGCTTCCGTGTTATCCTCCCTTGGTACATGTGTTAAGCTGAAAGAAACAAAAGAGAGTGCCAATTTTTTGACTATCTCTAAATATTTGGTTAGTTTTTCACCTTTAACAGCATAGGATCCATTAAAGTGATTGGTGATCAATAATGAGTCTACATATACTTTAAGATATTTCACCCCCATATCCTTAGCAATTTGCAAGCCAGCAATTAAGGCTTCATATTCAGCCTCGTTGTTAGTTGCTTGGAACTCACAGGCTATAGAGTGGGGTATTATGTCCCCCTGTGGCGATTTTAGTAGTATCCCGAGCCCTGTGCCCTTGACATTTGAGGATCCATCAGTGTGTAGTATCCAAGGATCCTTGGTCTCATCCAGCTGTTGGACCTCCAATTCTGCTTCTTTTTGTAGATCACTACTGAAATCAGCCACAAAGTCAGCTAGTGCTTGGGATTTAATGGCTTTTTTTGGCTCATATCTTATATCATGGGCACTAAGCTTTAGTGCCCACTTAGCCATTCTTCCTGACATCTCTGGTTTCCTGAGGACATTCTTAATTGGAAAGTTAGTTTTAACAACAATAGTATGGGTTTCAAAATAATGCCTTAACTTAGTTGATGCCATGATTAATGCAAGAATAAGTTTTTCGAGGTGTGAGTACCTGGATTCGGCATCAAGTAAACTCTTACTTACATAGTAGATAGGATATTGTGTACCTTCATGATCCTTAACAAGGACAGCGCTTACAGCGGTTGAGGATACCGCCAAATATAAGGATAACACATCTCCTTTTTCGGGTTTTGATAATGCTGGTGCTGAGGACATATATTTTTAAGGGCTTGTAAAGCATTCTCATGTTTCTCAGTCCATTCAAACTTCTTGTTCTTCCTTAGGATATCGTAAAATTCTTTACATTTTTCTGAGGATTTTGATATGAACCTGTTCAGAGCTGCTATCCTGCCTGTTAGCCTTTGCACATCCTTAGCATTGGCAGGGGACTTGATGTTTACTAGTGCTTTAATTTGCTCCGGACTTGCCTCAATGCCCCTCTGAGTTACCATATATCCTAGGAATTTACCTGCCTTAACACCAAAGTGGCACTTTGAAGGATTAAGTTTCATGTTATAATTATCAAGGATATCAAATGCTTCCTCCAAATCCCTTAGGTGATCCTCAGCTTTCTTTGATTTGACTACCATATCATCTATGTATACTTCCATAGTTTGTCCAATTTGATCTTTGAACATCATATTCACCAACCTTTGATATGTTGCACCTGCATTTCTTAATCCAAAAGGCATGGCAATATAACAATACAAACCTGTTGGGGTCATAAAGGCTGTATCCTCTTGGTCAGATGGTTCCATCTGAATTTGTTGGAATCCAGATGATGCATCCATAAAGGTTAACAGTTCATGCCCCGCTGTTGCATCCACCATGGAGTCAATGTGGGGTAATGGGAAAGGATCCTTGGGACATGCCTTATTTAAATCAGTGAAATCGACACATACCCTCCACTTTCCGTTTTTCTTTTGGACAACGACCACATTGGCTAACCATTTTGGATATTTTACCTCTCTGATCATACCTGCTCGAAGTAGTCTCTCTACTTCTTCTTGGATAATGGCATTCCTTTCCGGTGCAAACTTCCTCCTTTTTGATGGATTGGTTTGATAGACCTGTCAATGCCAAGTTTGTGAGTAATAATATCCTTAGATATACCTGTCATATCTTCATGTTTCCAAGCAAAGGTAGATTTTCTTCTTTTGAGGAAGGATATTAAGTCTTCTTTCATCTTGCCAAGGATCCCTGATCCGATATAGATTTTTGATTCAGGATCACTAGGATCCAAGAGGATTTCGTCCACATCTTGTTCCCTTGCCTCCAAGACATTCCTCGGAGGATACTGTAATTGCTATTGCTCCCTTGGCTTCGAGGTTGGCTTCATGGATGAGGTATAACAATCCTTAGCCTCCTGCTGATCACTGTCGATCTTGATTATTCCCCATGGGCTAGGGAGCTTCACACATTGATGGTAGGTGGATGGGACTGCTTTCATATCATGTATCCAAGGTCTGCCAAGGATAACATTGCAACAAGACAAACAGTCAATAACACAAAATTTCTGATAATTATGTAATCCTTCCACGTAGATTGGGAGTTTGATGTCCCCCAGAGTTTTCTTCGTTTCTCCACTGAATCCTACAAGCACGGAGGATCTTGGTGTGATGTCTGATTCTGGGATACCCATTTTCTTCAGAACATCAAGCTGGATAATGTTCACTGAGCTTCCTCCATCGATAAGGATCCTGCGGACAAAATGGTTAGAGATAAAGAGAGTAATAACTAAACTATCATGATGAGGATCCTAAATGTTAATGCGATCATCCTCATCAAACGTTATCATCTTCCCTTCTGAGACACTTGATGTCCTAATAGGCCTTTCTCCATTATCCATTTTTGACTCCTTTGCATGTCTTTTGGCCGCCGAGAAGGATGTACCACAGATGTCTGATCCTCCGGAAATAAAGTTGATCACTTGTGCGTTTGCCGGAGGTGCTGGAGCCTTTTCAGGGATCCTTTCAGGATCCTGAGTCCTTTGCTTTTTTCTTCCCAATAATTCTTTTAGGTGCCCCTTGCTTAGCAGATATCCAATCTCTTTTCTTAAAGCTATGCATTCTTCAGTTAGATGCCCGAAATCCTCATGGTATGCACACCATTTTGACTTGTCTTTAGTCCCGGATGGTTTATCATTCTTCCTGGGCCACCTAGCTTTTTCACCTAGATTCTGCATTGCAAGGATTAGTTCCTGATTATCAACGGAAAAACAATATTCTGAGATTGGAGGATAATCTTCATCATCCTCTTCTTGGTCAACAGCATGCACATTCTGGTTCTCATTTCTATGGTAGGATTTGAATTTGTTGTTCTTGAAGGAGGATCCTTGCTTCTCCTGTTTTGAGGATCCTACTTGTCTCTCTTGGATCCTCTTGTCATCCTCTAGCCGGATGAACCTGAGTGCCCGAGTTCTTACTTCATCTAGGTTCCTGCATGGTGTCATAACAAGATCATCATAGAATAATGAATCCTTAAGCAGTCCCATTTTGAAGGCTTCAACAGCCGTAGCCATATCCAAGTTGGGAATGTCCAAGGATTCTTTACTAAATTTAGTTATGTAATCCCTTAATGATTCATTATGACTTTGAGTTACTCTATATAAATCACTGGTTAATCTTTCAAATTTTCTACTACAAGAGAATTGGTTATTGGATAAATTAACTAAATTAGCAAATGAAGTAATAGAGTAAGGGGGAAGACTTAGCAGCCACTTAAGAGCTGATCCAGTAAGAGTGGATCCAAATCCTTTACATAGGCATGCTTCTTTCAGCTTTTCTGGGATAGGATTGATCTCCATCCTCTCCCTGTATTGTCACACCCCGATTTCCACGTGTCTCACCGGTGGGCCCGGTGGGGGATTACCGTGACGATGTTGGCAACAATATAGTCAAACCACACAATTATATAATGCACAGCGGAAGCATAAGATAAATATATAAACTTCAACCTCTGGTTGTAATATCAAATGTATTACAGGGGTTGAATATATCCACAGTGGATCGTAAATAAACATAAAGTATTGTTCCATCAGATGCTGCAATCAAGCTTGCGAGACTTATCACGACGCTAGGGAGCTAATACCAGCCAATTTACGTTTAGGTACCTGCACTTAATCTTTTTGGGGAAAATACGTCAGTTTACACTGGTAAATACATTCAACTGACACATTTGAAAATGTTTATTAAAATTGATTTGAATGCACAAGGCACAAACTCTTTTATAACTTGGGAAAATTATAATAAAATCTTGTGAACGTTTTACATGTTCTTTTATGCGTTCAGTAGCCCGGGTCGTGCCGGGTTAAAGATTTATAGACACACCACGTTTGCGTAAAACCGTAGTATAAAAACCAACGGCTACGTCTTTTAATTTAATGTCGACACTTTATACCGGGTATACGCCTACACCGGGATGTCGATGGTCGTGGCCATTTCGTAAAATGATGCCAAGGATATCCGGGACAACGGTCATTAAACCCCCCAAAGGCTTATAAGCAACAAAACTGTTTAAATGAGCCGATCATATTATTTAATTAACCACCTAAGCGATGGAAGAATATAATGCTCAATCAAGCGGTATTAATATACCGTAACCCAAGCCCATATAGGGGAAATAAGTTAAAGTATTTACCTTTGCAAGTATATTTCCTTAATTGGATTAAATCACCGATAGCTTTTACTGGGGCTCCTAATCTGGAACGAAGGTTTTAATTAACCTCTTAGAATCCTAACGAGTCTTTATAATGGCCGTAGCCTAGACCGGTTGGTTCCGATATATATATAGATATGGTTTAATCGCGCGGAAAGGCGGAAACCAAGAATAGAGTGTGATTCTGTCCCAACAAGTTCAGAGACTTGTTTTATATGGGTTAATGGTTCACACTCTGGATTTTGGGGTTCAAATAATATAATTTGACCCGTATCGGCTAATTTATGAAAACTAGTTTCATAAGCCGAACCGTGCGCGCAATAGGCGAAACGGTTAACTATGAGAGTCGTACGCTTATTTCCTAAGTCAATATGCCTTAATTGGGTTGTGGTATCAGTAGGATACCTTCCGTGACGCCCGTAACGAGTTTAAGTTAATATTATGCCCCGTAGGGGCTTTTCGGTCATTTTAAAGACTTTTTAAAAAGGCTTTTCGAGTTCTACAGGAAATCTGAGTTTCCCAAACAGCTTATAAAGCTTAAAATACTTTATTTATTATTTAAAACCAGTAGCAACTGGAATCGGGTCAAAAGACCTTGTAGAACTCATGTTTTGGCCAAAAAGGGCATATTCGGTATTTACCGAACCGTAGCCATAACCGCAGGTTATGAGCGGGGTAAAAATTATTAAAAATCTTTAAAATTCCCAAAATATTATTTTAATACAGTGGGTAAAAGTTTTGGTAACGGAATCTTGGTTTAGATAGGTGTTATGCTAATTGCGCCGTTTATTACAAAAGTTTATTTAAATTGCGCTAATTAGCATAACTCTCATTCTAGACCTCGGCTTGACGTGAAACTTTACGGACATGCTTATAATTTAATAAGCAAGGTTTTGGTCCGTTCACGTGTCCGAAATACTCGTTTTATTTTCAAAATGGCGTTACGGTCAACTTTTAGGCGAATGACGGAAATGCGCAAAAGACTCGGATAACTCATGAACCGATCACAGAGGTTTATACCAACATGTGACCTGGTCCTAAGAGAGTCCTAAGGCATATTCATACCTCACTAAAACGGGTCAGAACTGAAGTCAAAGCAAAAGTCAAACTTTTGCGACATTCGTGTAGGTCCCCTTGAGTCTATGGATCGTCACAGAATCGTCTTTCCAATCAAGAGTGCGGAATCCTCTTGATCAGAATTAGCAGAAAAGTGTAGAAACAGAAATCAGCAATCACTTTCAAACCGGGTTTTCTATTGATTATCAATCTCACGAATTACAATCAATCCAAAACCCTAACAACCCTAAATTTCGTCCAAGACCTAGTCCCTCACGAAATTGCTCTCTCAAACACTGTTTTGGCTGATTAACTGATCAACCTAAACCCTAAAGCCTAACCTTGTTTATATAACACAAGGTTTGCTATTTGGGCTAGGGTTTCCTACATGGGCAAAGCCCAATTCGTTCCCCCTTGACCCAAATGGGTTTAGTTTAGCCCAAACATAACAACCAACTATTACAAAGCTAAACCCGCTAACTGTTTATCGTTTAACTAATTACAAGATATCCAAAGACCAAATCTAAGCTGTTGTCACAAATATGCACCAACAAACTCCCCCTTGACAATAGCTTCATAAAAACTTTGTCTTCAGTCAAAACTTTGTCATCGGTCTTCTTGCAATCTTCATGCAGTCTTGCACTGTCTTTGGTCTTTGGATAGCTTCAGCTTCAACGGCTTCTGTCAGCAATAGACTGTCAGCAACAGACTCCCCCTAAGCTGATGCATCCAATCACCAAATCTTCAACACGTTAGCGTTTGAGTAAACTCCAGTTCAGCATTTGCACAGCAATCTTCAAACTCTTCAATCTTGTCTGCAATATAGAAAGGAGGTTCTACCATGCATCCAATCAAACTCTCATCTTCACAGCAACTATCTTCTCAGCAACTATCTTCTCAGCAACATACTGCTTCAATCTGTATACTATAAAACAAACATCTCGAGAAACCATAAGAATTTTTTAACAAAGTTAAATAAATTATCATTTTTCAAGAGATTAGTTAAACTGTATCACAGATTAAGCATTTTCAATTTCATCACCAACACGCAAAACTTTTGTCCAACACTGAAGAACCTGCCTGATTTTAAAATTTTGAACTCACTTTCTAACACCGTCTCCCCCTATCGGTAACAATTCCTCCACGAATAACAGCTTTCCGTACGTTAAGAATTTCAAACAGAAAAAGACACTATTTTTGGATTTTTATATTTTTCTGAAAGCAAGTAAATACAAAAGCAATAAACACTCTATTTTTGTGAGAATCACTGGTAAGAAGATCATATCAGCACAATCAAACTGTTTCACACAATTAGATAATTCTTTATGTAATTTTTCATGAAAAGCAGTTCAAGACGATTACCAGTATGTTTGTCCTCTTAAACAAAATGCATGAACATTTCAAGTACCATTACCATATGATACGTTAAAGTAATTTTATTTTCTGAATTACGAGCGTGTCCCACTTCAGGATATACCCCCACGATCAAGGTATGCACAAAGATTCATCGTAGTAGGTGAGTATACTGATGTCATCCTTTAAGATATCCTGTCTGTGTCTAGTTCTGCATTTAACCTGTTTTATCATGTTTTGATTTCGTAACCATGAACACCCAATTAAATACAAATCAAATCCTGGAAATATAAACAGCACACTCTATCATGCAAGTATCTTCCCTACCACATATTTCACAAGTCCAATCCAGAGTTCTGAAATCTTAACTGGGAATAGGTTGAGAAGAGAACAGAATAGATCTTTAGTAGAGATGGTATAATATACAGATCAAATGAGATTTTCTCAGTTTGATATAGGTTTCTTGGGTTTCTTTTGGGCACTTGAGGGCCTCTTTCGGGTGTATTAGATCTATAGCGCGACAACGAACAGCTAGGTCAGCATGTATCTGGATGCAGCAGAAGCTGTCGTTGCCTAGCACCTCCAGGTCAGCATATATCTGGATGCAGCAGAGGAGGTACACGACTTTTTTTCAGAGAAGATTTCAGAATCAGATCAAAATTGTGTGTATCGGGAAATATACAGACATTCAAATAGAAATGAGCTAATTCCAAGTGACTATCTTTCCTGAGGTCATGTACAATTTTTTGTTCTAACAGACAGACAGCCAAGATATCCCTAGATGAAATAACAGTATAAAGACCCAAAACTTCAGATTTTGGCAATCTATCAACGCAAGAATTAAGGTCATTAAACCATACACCACTAATTTGTTCCCCACTCATATTCAGTTCATTTAAGTTTATATCACATTGGTAAGTTGATTATTTCATGCTTTTTGCCTACTGGTACATCATATAATGAAGCTGCTATCACACTTAAGCAATTTTTTAGTTCAAGTTCAGTGTGACAGTCTAACTTGCTGATGTACTATCATTTCTTCTTTTTCACACAGTGAAATCTCATTTTTGATTTTCTATTTTTTTTATGTTTTTGATTTTTCAATTTTTTTTGTGTTTTTGATTTTTTAAGAAAAGCAGTAAACTATTTACAAAAAATTCTTATGAAAAACCAGTTATTCAGGATTCCTCATCCCGTTGAGTTCGACTAAGTGTTCAAAGCGAGCCCTGTCAAATGCTTTAGTATAAAGATTTGCCAGGTTATCTTCTGTGTCGACTCAGCACTTTGAACTTCAATTTAAATCATTTAAAATATATCACCAATCTCACACCCCCTTCATGTGCCTGAAGCAGCCAATATCAACATAAGTTGATACTCCTCCTTAGCAGCTCCTGCACACACTAACTTAAGAAATTAGTTAGATTGGGGGACCCAAGCCTTAATGGTCTTGGGTCGTCCAAATTCACCAACCACCGGAACATCCATCCAATATCCATTACTCCTAACTGGAGTCTTGGATCTTAGACCTGTTGATGGAACTGGGTTTGGATTTCCACTAGGTCTTTGGTCCTGAGGGTTCCTATATACATTTGGACAATTTGACCTTTGGAAATTTTGATTTTGAAACTTTGAATTTTGATTCCAAGAAGCATTATTGTTGTAATTTCGAAAGCCATTGTTATAAAAATTTCGACCACCATTATTCTGGTATCGACTTTGATATTGACTTTGACTTCTGAAATTATTAGAATTATAATTGTTCATTCTAGGTGAACAGCTTCTAGGTCTCTGATATCTGCCTGGTGGAGATCTAGGCTGAAATCTAGGTTGATTTCTTTGAAAACTTGGAACTTGTGGAGTTCCTGTTCCAGCCTTATCTACACCAACAGCAACATTCTGTGGTTGCTTGGGAGCAGATTTCTTTGGAGAGTTGGACTCTCTCTCCTGCTTATCACCACTTTTCTCTGGTGACTTCTCTCTCTTCCTCTCATTCACTTGTGCTTCATTCTTTTTGTTAGGACAGCAGCTAGCTACATGTCCTTTGGTGTGACATTTGAAGCACGATCTCTTTTTCGAAAACTTCTTATTGGAAGTCTTTGAACTGGATTCAGATTTCTTTGTCTGACAACTTGATTTCACATTATTGCTTGACCCAACCTGATTTCCGTCAATAACTTCGTCAACTTTTTGCTTACCTTTCTTCAAAGGACAACAACTCGCCACGTGCCCTTTGTTGTGACATTTAAAACAGGATATTTTCTCTTTGTTTGATCCCTTTTTAAATGTGTTGGTCTTTTTGTCTTCAGTATCCTCATCCACTTTATGAGGTGTACTGTTAGACCCAACAGATTCTTTCAAAGAAACTGGACTACTTGGCAAGTCCACAGCTATCGGATCCACTGCATGTGCAGTGGTTACAAAATCAGTTAGCTCATCTTCAGTTGGTAAAAATGAGTAGTCAGAAGATGAAGCTTTAGTAAACCCCACCCCTGTTTTATCATTACTTCTTTTTAAACCTTTTTGAATTTTAGTTCTGACCAACGAAGAATTTCCAAAATTATGTAACTTCCCCTGAAGTTCTACAATTTTGGCTTGTGCATCAGCCAATTCTGTGCACTTTTCTGAAAGCTCGTTAGTCTTTTCTTTCACAGTTTCACGAGCCAAATCAATGACCTGTAACAGTTCATTGACTTTGCTTGTTAAACTGCTAATTTCCTGTTCATTTGATTTTAGTTTTTCTAAACAGTTTGACTCTCTTTTAATCAAAAGAACATTTAACTCTTTTCGGTTTTCCAAATCAGCTAACAAAATGTTGTTTTGCTCCGATAGTCTGTCAACTTCACCCAGTAGTTCAGTGCAATTATGACACGTATGACCTACAGGTTCTGGTGTTACCTTCACCTCTGTTGTAAGTTCATTCACACCATTCATGCACTTTGAAACCTCTGCAGCCTTCTTCTCAACCTTCTGTTCAAGAGCTTTCTTCTTCTCTTCTTTCACAGCAACTGCTTCTTCATCAAATGCACGATCTCCTACACTCTGTCTTGATGAATTCTGATAGCGTTTTCGTAAAGCTTCCCACAGATCATAAGAATTTCCATAGTGCTTGATGGTATGTTTAATTCCCTCAGGCAGGGACATCTTTATCACTGCTAAAGCTTTCTTCTCAGCATCAACCATCAGTTTCTCAGATTCATCCATCTTGTCATAAGAAATCACTTTTGTCCTCCCTTCAACACGACGTGTAGGAGCAATGTATCCATCTATAATACAATACCACATTCTGGTATCTTCGCTCTTCACAGCCAATTCAAACTCCTCCTTCCAGACAGCATATTCGTTAACATTTGTAAGCTTTGGCCACTTCTCGACATTGTCCACTTTAATCATCTTTAAACACGTTTTACCGTAACCGTACTGATAAAACCGTACAATATTTTTCCGAAAATTGTTTTTACCAAATTATACCTTTAGAATCGTCTCGAAAAGACGAATCCAATGATATATAATATCAATTTTTATTTGCAAAACACTGAAAATTTTCCAACGCTTGCCAATGAAAATTCCACCCCTTAAATATGCTGCTAAATTCGCTGGTTATGGCTTAATTTCGCTGGCCAGTGTGTAAATTTGCTGATCAGTTTAAATTTGCTGGTTATTACGCTAAAATGGCTAATTTCGCTGGTTCACATTCACTGGTCAAAATCGCTGCTTAATTTCGCTGTAACCGTGATAATTTCGCTGTGGAAACTAACACGATCACCAAAGTCGCCTTTGGATTTAAATGCGCTGGTCAGTTAATTTCGCTGGGAAATCAACGTAAATGTTAATTTCGCCAGACTATTTCGCTGGTCAGTTAAATTCTCTGGTTTCTCAGCAAATTTAACTATCTTGTTCAACAAGCAGCTAATTTCGCTAATCAGTTTATTTCGCAGATCTGCAAATTTTGGAAGGTTAATCTTTTCGAAATTCTGATTATTCTCCAACACAATTCTGCAAAATCAAACAAGCAAATCAGTCAACTTTTGATGAAATTTTTATGAAATTTATGAAGAACACGAAGAACAGTCTTCGAATCTTCAAGAAATTCAGCCAAAATTCTTCAAAACTATCAGCCAAAAACAATCCTGCAAACCCTAAAACCTGCAAAACAGCAATCAAACAAACCAGAATATCAAAACAGCCAACAAAATTCGAAAATCAAGATCAAACACACAAAAATTTTCGAAAATTTTAAGAACCCTAATAATCAGGTTTCAAAAATTTTGAAAATTTTACTCCCTGTTTCTACAGCAACAATTCTGAACCGAGCAATCAAGAGCCTAACGCTCTGATACCAATTGTAGGTCCCCTTGAGTCTATGGATCGTCACAGAATCGTCTTTCCAATCAAGAGTGCGGAATCCTCTTGATCAGAATTAGCAGAAAAAGTGTAGAAACAGAAATCAGCAATCACTTTCAAACCGGGTTTTCTATTGATTATCAATCTCACGAATTACAATCAATCCAAAACCCTAACAACCCTAAATTTCGTCCAAGACCTAGTCCCTCACGAAATTGCTCTCTCAAACACTGTTTTGGCTGATTAACTGATCAACCTAAACCCTAAAGCCTAACCTTGTTTATATAACACAAGGTTTGCTATTTGGGCTAGGGTTTCCTACATGGGCAAAGCCCAATTCGTTCCCCCTTGACCCAAATGGGTTTAGTTTAGCCCAAACATAACAACCAACTATTACAAAGCTAAACCCGCTAACTGTTTATCGTTTAACTAATTACAAGATATCCAAAGACCAAATCTAAGCTGTTGTCACAAACATGCACCAACAATTCGGCTCCGAACCGGTTCAATATAGCAAATGGTCGATTCAAACGAGCGTAAACAAGTTTATATACTTAATATCATATTTTATAAGTGTCAAAACAGGTTTCATAACATATACATTACAGATTATGCATAAATCGCTAAAATAGCTTTCTGTTGACTTTTTAACCGCACGTTTGACTCGATATTTGACATAGTTAGAGTGGTGATCAGGGGGAACCCTTTTAGAGGTTTATTACCCACATAATTACCTACTCAAAACTACTTTTGATCCGTCATAAGACTGAACCATTTGCAAGTTATTGTAATGACAACCGTTAGTTACGACGGTTGCGTTTATGAGCTATAACTATGGAAATGCAGGACCAAAATGAGTATGAACGACTTACAGAAGTGTGTTCTTGCTTATAGAGCAGAGAAAAGGACTTGAGAGCTTAGAATGATCAGTAGATGAGTTGTTTGAGGTGTGGTGAACATATGCTCACCATGTGGCTATTTATAATGTTCAAAAGGCCTTTAGATCATCACAACTCATGCTACAACTGATCATGGATGATGGGCAGGTGTCCCTAAGTGTTATGGGTCGAGTAGGGGGCACCCATGCTTCATTGATTGATGTTTGGTCGTTCAAATGCTCCAAAAGGCAAGAAGTTACAACTATTCTGCATCTGGGCGTCTAATGCGGCCCGCATGGAAGTTCCATGCGTTTATAATGCGGGCCGTCTGGGATTTAAATTCCAGGCGAGTAAAAGAGGAGGCTCGCGGCCCGCCTCAACTTAACCAACATGCAATGCGGGTCGCGTGGGGCCTGTTTTTCAGATTTTTTAAAATCTTTTGAAATGATTACGAAATCCTGGTAATTAATAACGAAATCTTTCGTAATGATTTACCTGACCTTTCGGGTTTGAAGGGGTAACTTTGCGGTTTGGCCCTCGGTTATTTACCGATAGGGGCCTCGTGTTATTTACCCACGTTGTTAAGTCCCCGGTTTATCTATTAATTATTCAGAAAGCCTTAACTTCTGTTATTGACGCTTTTAACCCTTCTCATACGAATTTGAGTATAACTCTTTCGTTTTAAAACGGAACTCCGCGGAATTTATACAGTATGTTCTAGTGAGCGTGTAATACTGTTACGAAGCCTTGGGAACGTTAAAGGGTCACTCAGAGGTATAATTAAACATGTTGACACAGTTAACCCCTGTAGCTCGTAATCTCTCACTTTCTTCCGCGTTTCGTTTCCGTACGATCTATGATATATTCGTTTGAAGGTACGAGCGTTATTTAGGGTTACTATACAGTATATTTACCCTTGTTGACATTTATAACCCTCGAATTTATATACTTTCAAGGTTTGTCAAAATTAGTCCTTTATTTATTATAGATGCCACGTGTAATCAAATGACACGTGTTAACACATCATTGGACACAAAAATTCGAGGTGTTACATCCTCACCCCCTTAAAATAAATCTCGACCCGAGATTTACTCAAATAAATAGGGGTACTTTTCTTTCATTGTAGCTTCGACTTCCCACGTATATTCAGGACCTCTACGAGCATCCCATTTGACTTTTACAATCGGTACGTGCTTTCTGCGAAGCTTCTTCACCTGTCGATCTTCAATCGACAAAGGTTTTTCTATAAATTTTAAGCTCTCATCTATATGCACATCTGTGTGTGGAATCACCAATGATTCATCGGCGAAGCACTTTTTGAGATTGCAGATGTGGAACACATTGTGAATTCCATTGAGCTCTTCAGGCAAGTTCAACTTATAGGCAACTGATCCGACCCGTTCAATGACCTCAAAAGGTCCTATGTATCTCGGACTCAGTTTGCCTTTCTTGCCGAAACGCATCACCCCCTTCCAAGGTGATACCTTAAGCAACACTTTTTCACCTACTTCGAAGTGAAGATCCTTACGTTTTGGATCAGCGTAGCTTTTCTGCCTATCGCGGGCAGCCTTGAGACGTTCCCGGATCTGGACAATCTTGTCCGTTGTCTGGAAAACAATCTCTGGTCCTGATAGTTGGACCTCCCCTACTTCCGCCCAACAAACTGGCGATCTGCATTTCCTACCATATAATGCCTCGAAAGGCGCAGCCTTTATGCTGGTTTGGTAGCTATTATTGTAGGAGAATTCGATCAGGGGTAGGTTCTTATCCCAGTTACCACCTAAATCGATCGCACATGCGCGAAGCATGTCTTCTAGCGTTTGGATAGTACGCTCACTTTGACCGTCCGTCTGTGGATGGTAAGCCGTACTAAAGTTTAAACGCGTGCCCAAAGATTGCTGGAAACTTTTCCAGAAGTGAGATGTGTATCTAGTATCCCTGTCGGAGATAATAGACACAGGTATGCCGTGTAAGGCTACAATCTTATCAACATAAAGTTGGGCTAACATATCGGAGCTATACGTCTCCTTGATGGGTAGAAAATGAGCTGATTTAGTCAGCCTATCGACTATGACCCATATTGTATCGTTTCCTTTCCTGGTTTTGGGTAACTTGGTTATGAAGTCCATAGTTACGCATTCCCACTTCCACTCGGGAAGTTCAGGCTGTTGTAGCAAGCCAGATGGCTTTTGGTGCTCGGCTTTGACTTGAGCACAAGTCAAGCACTTTGCTACATGGGCGGCTACAGACTTTTTCAAGCCTATCCACCAATAATTTGCCTTTAGGTCTTGGTACATTTTGTCAGCACCGGGATGGACTGAGTATTTGGAACTATGGGCTTCCTGGAGAACAACATCTCGTAGTCCTCCATAAATCGGAACCCATATACGTCCGTTCAGCCTCAAGATTCCATCCTTGCTAAGAGTCAACTGCTCCTCAGTTACTCCCAGCTTTTCATTAGGGTAATTAGCTTCCAACACAGCCTCTCGCTGTGCAGCTAATATCTTTTCAATTAAATTGTTCTTGACTTCAATGCTCTTGGCATTGATTCGAATAGGTTTTACCCTTTCCTTTCTGCTCAAGGCATCGGCGACTACATTCGCCTTGCCGGGATGGTACCTGATCTCGCAATCATAGTCATTCAGGGTCTCCATCCAACGGCGTTGCCTCATGTTCAACTCTTTCTGGTTGAACAGGTGCTGGAGGCTTTTGTGATCAGAATAAATCACAAATTTAATACCACAAAGGTAGTGCCTCCACAACTTCAGTGCAAATACAACGGCACCCAACTCCAAATCATGGGTGGTGTAATTCTTTTCGTGCACCTTTAATTGCCTTGAAGTATAGGCAATCACCTTGCCCTTCTGCATAAGCACACACCCCATGCCTGTGTGTGACGCATCGCAGTAAACTACGAATTCATCAGTACCTTCAGGTAATGTCAGCACAGGTGCGTTGCTTAGCTTTTGCTTCAGTATTTCGAAGGACTCTTGCTGCTTTGGGCCCCAAATGTACTTTTCTTTCTTCTTGGTCAAGGAAGTCAAGGGCGCAGCAATCCTCGAAAAATTTTCAATAAATCTCCGGTAGTATCCTGCTAACCCTAGGAAGCTACGGATTTCGGTAGGCGTCTTTGGCTCTTGCCAGTTCATGACTGCCTCTACCTTAGCGGGATCCACTTGGACACCACGCTCACTTACAACGTGACCTAGAAACTGAACCTCTCTTAGCCAGAATTCACATTTCGAGAATTTGGCGTAGAGTTTCTCACGCTGTAGTAATTCGAGAATGCAACGGAGGTGCTTCTCGTGGTCTGCTTGATTCTTGGAATATATAAGGATATCGTCGATGAAGACGATGATGAATTTGTCCAGATACGGCTTGCAGACGCGATTCATGAGATCCATGAACGCAGCCGGTGCATTTGTGAGCCCAAAAGGCATCACTAGGAACTCGTAATGACCATAGCGAGTCCTAAATGCTGTCTTATGTACATCTTCATCTCTGACCCTTAGTTGATGATAACCCGACCTTAAGTCGATCTTTGAGAAGTAGCTCGCTCCTTGCAGCTGGTCGAACAGATCATCGATCCTCGGCAAAGGATATCTGTTCTTTATGGTAACTTTATTTAGCTCTCGGTAGTCAATGCACAACCGCATTGATCCGTCCTTCTTCTTTACAAACAGGACAGGAGCTCCCCAGGGAGATGAACTAGGTCTGATAAAACCTTTCGCCAGCAGTTCATCCAACTGGGTCCTCAGTTCTTTCATTTCTGTCGGAGCTAATCTGTAAGGTGCTCTTGCTATCGGAGCCGCTCCAGGAATGATGTCTATTCTGAACTCCACTTGTCTATCTGGTGGCAAACCAGGTAGTTCTTCGGGAAAAACCTCGGGGTATTCAGAAATGACAGGAAGATCCTCGATCTTCGGCTTAGGTTCTTCTATTATTACCTGAGCCATGTAAATTACGCAGCCTCTGTTCAAACACCTAGAAGCTTTCAGCATAGATACGTCTTCAGGCAACCCGTACTGCGTATCTCCTCGAATGGTAAGCGATTCACCACTCGGAGTCTTTAGCACTATCTGCCTCTTGCCGCAAATGATTTGGGCCTGGTTATGGGATAACCAGTCCATGCCTAGCACAATGTCAAAACCCGCTAATTTGAAGGGAAGTAGAGATAAAGGAAAAGAATGGTTCCTAATGGACATTTTACATCCTTCTAAAATAGTAGAGACGGTTTCGATCGTGCCGTCTGCTAACTCTACTTCGTATTTCACGTCAAGGGTTTTGATTGGCATATTTAGTAGTTGGCAAAATTTCTGGTCTACAAAGGACTTATCAGCGCCAGAATCGAATAGTACTCTTGCAAATATATTATTTACGAGAAAAGTACCTGTAAGCACATTGTCGTCCTTAACCGCTTCCTTTGCATCCATGCGAAAAACTCTCGCATTTGACTTCTTTGTCTCTTCCGCCTTCTTGGCATACTTAGGGCAGTTACTCTTGATATGCCCCTTTTCATTACAACCATAGCAGGTTGCATCCTTGATTTTCTTGCACTCCACAGTCTTATGATCCTTGGACTTGCATAGTCCACAGGAAGGAGTCTTTGATTGTGACTGTGAGTTTGATGCAAATCTGCATTTCCCAGAGTGGGGTTTCTTGCAGATCTTACAGTTGGGCCTGTCACCAGTTTGCCCATCCTTCTTTGCCTCCGACCCTCTTTTGCCTTCACCGCTTCCACGGTGCTTCTTCCCTGATCTTCGTGAGGTATCATCCTCACGTTTTCTCTTCTCAGCCTCCTTGTTCCTTAGTGTCCTCAGACGGACAGCGTCTAAGGTGAGAGACAAGGAGAGGTCAGTAACTGACCTGAAGGTCGTCGGCCGAGAAGCCTTTACGCTAGCCTTTATTGCAGGCTCTAATCCCCCAATGAAACGGGCGATTCTTCTGGGTTCTGGTGTCACCAGGTATGGAACTAGACGAGACATGGTATTGAAACTCGTCAAATACGCCTGGCAGTCCAGGTTCGTCATCACCAGTGAGACAAAATCAGCCTCTATCTTCTCAACCTCGTGCTGAGGGCAGTAGTTTTCTTTAATGAGAGCAATAAATTCCTCCCATGTCATTTTGTACAAAGCAGACTTACCAGATGCCTGCACCAACGCCCTCCACCATGCTAGGGCCTCGCCCTTAAAAGACTGGGACACATACTTCACCACATCCCTCGCTGCACACCCACTGATGTCCACAATGGTGTCCATCTCATCTAGCCAGGTGATGCAATCCACAGCACCTTTCTCCCCTGTAAATTCCCGGGGCTTACATGATACAAAGTATTTGTAGGTGCAACCCTTAGCACTGGATGCGTCAGTATATTCTCTATCGCGATGAACGCTGTGCTCAGTGGACGAGTGTTTGTCGTCATCTTTCTTAGGTTCAGAGGGTGGTTTGGAGTGTGTCTTTGGTTTAGAGGGTGGTTTGGACACGGTTCTGCCTTGGGACTCAGTATATTGACGATCAATAGCTGCCTGAACAACATTGTCAATCAGAGCCTTCAGTTGTGCGCCTGTCAAATGTACTGGCGTATTGTCGTATTCGTCATCATTAGTATGGCTATTCTCTCCATTGGGATCCGCCATTGTAACTTGAATCTGTTACAAAAGATAACAAAATTTTATTCAGGAGATTATTATATATTTGTCTTTTATGACAATTTGTCAACCATGGTACAGAGACCATATTCGGTTAACTTATTATTTCATTACATTTTAGGATTTGAATATATCCTATTTCAGCTATATAAATAGTATTGGTGGCATAAAGCCTAATCATGATGATGTTTTATAATATTAACCGAGATTTCAGAGAATCAAAGGCATAGAGAATTGAACCGTAGTTCTTTTATCTCTTTCTGACAGGTAGTCATAGACCACCACTGTCTTTTGTCGTTATAAGACAATTATTACGGCCCATAGGCACTACACCTCTAATGGATGTTTTAATATGGTTGGCCCGTAGGCACTACATCACTAATGGATGTTTTTAATAAGGTTGGCCCGTAGGCACTACATCACTAATGGATGTTTTTATAATACTGGCCCGTAGGCACTACATCACTAATGGATGTTTTAATAAGGTTGACCCGTAGGCACTACATCTCTAATGGATGTTTTAATAATAGTGGCCCGTAGGCACTACATCACTAATGGATGTTTCAATAATACTGGCCCGTAGGCACTACATCACTAATGGATGTTTTAATAATATTGGCCCGTAGGCATTACATCACTAATGGATGTTTTTTTTTTTTTTTTTAATAAAGTTGATCACCTTCATTGGTGATTTAACCCATGATTTATAAATCATTTAGTTGGGTTTTGAAATCCTTAAAGGATTATTGTATATGAATGACGTGCGTGATTTTAACGAATCACATCTGCCATGATTGTTAACATGCGTACAGAGGTTAACAGGGAATCAGAATCTTTTCAATTAGGTCATACCATCTTGACTGGATCTTAAAAGACACCAAGCTAGGTTTCACCTTTTAAGATTCTTTATCTAGGCAGATCAATATAAAAGGAATGGTTTTGATTTATTTCATACATATTAAAACAAAACTCATAACATACATTCCAAAAATCTCAAATACAATTACATATTGCCCTAAACGGGTCTTTCAAATAGTACATACCTCCACAGAGGTTTTAAAATAAGTGACAAGTCCACGCAGGGACCAATACAAGATAGGTGCCCATGCAAGGACTAAAGATAAGTCCACGTAGGGACTGAAATACGATAAGTTGTCCACACAGGGACTTATTTTAAAGTAGAAATTACATTCGTACAACTATTAAGGGCTAGTGGTCACATTTCTTCTTTTTGCCCTTTAGTAGGTTCGCCAAGCCTTTGAGAAATCCTCGGTGGATTTTCTTCTCTTCCTCGAACTCTCTTTCCACACGATCTAGTCGATGGAGTATTTCTTCCTGTTCAGGAGGAGAAAATCGTGGTTGTGGCGCTTGATGCGGAACAGGAGGTCTGGGAGGTATTGGATACCCATGAGTTGAGTAGTCCGGTGGTCCCATGTTTCCATGTGCTCCGTCAGGGTAGCGCGCATTATATCTTGCCGACACCACATATGGGTCGCGCTCATAGCCGTAGTTGTATTGTGCTTGTGACGGTTCGAACGGGTTGTAAGCCGTTGGACCCGTATAAGCAGGTATGGGTTGGTCATACCCAAATGGTGGCGAATTTCGTGCAGCTGGTGCGGAGTTCGCCTCCTGTATAGGACTTGAAGGTCCTTCTTCTTGTAGTGGCGGATAGTGGCTACTACTAGAATGTCGAGGAGTGCTGAAGTGGATACCCCCTCCTCCTCGTGTAGACATACGAGCATTTGTCCTCCTACGCCTTGGCGGATCAGGTATTACTGGTTGTGCCGGTGGCGGAGGTGGTGGCGTAACTGCCTCAAAGCGTGAATCCTCAGAGGGATCCTGTGGATGTCGCGGTTGTTGAGATGTCTGTTGAGGTGGCGTGTAGTACCACTCATGTCGGTCAAACAACGCTTGGAAACTGTCTGGTCCCTGATAGGGTGTGCCATGGAAGGATGACCCATCAGACACTTCTATCGGATGCGTGGGCATACCACGCGCTGGTTCAGTAGGATCCTCATCTTCCTCCATGGGATCTTCAGAAAAGTGGTCTTGTGGACCAAGCGGAACAAATCCTGAAGGTTCCTGTATGTAGTCAGCCGGATTAAACTGACTTATGTAGTATGGAGTAGGGTCGTCGTAATTTCGGTGCGATACCGAACGTTGTAAAGGTATGAAGGAAGGTTGTGGGTGGTTGGGATCATTTTCTGAGTTTGGCCCAAAGGAGTGCCGGTAGGATGGCGTCGAGCTGTGCGAAGTGGAATGCCTCGCGGGTTCGTAAAGATCTCTTCGTCGTTGTGGCTCTTCGCTCCGTGTCATCGAAGGATGTCTTGTACCAGATGGTCCAGCTTCGTTATCGTGATGTGTCACGACTTCTCCTCTGCCTCTTCTTCCCCTTCCTCTTCCTCGGAATATAACAGGTGGCATTTTCCTGCTCCAAAACTTATTAAAGATCAAATCGAAAATAAAGACAAAAAGGAGTAATAATCCGAATTTGTCCTAAGTTATTGTCTAGACTCAAGTATGTGCAATTGTGTCATTGAGATTAAACACGTTAGGATAGTGTTTAATTCACTCAATGTTGGCTCTGATACCAACCTGTCACACCCCGATTTCCACGTGTCTCACCGGTGGGCCCGGTGGGGGATTACCGTGACGATGTTGGCAACAATATAGTCAAACCACACAATTATATAATGCACAGCGGAAGCATAAGATAAATATATAAACTTCAACCTCTGGTTGTAATATCAAATGTATTACAGGGGTTGAATATATCCACAGTGGATCGTAAATAAACATAAAGTATTGTTCCATCAGATGCTGCAATCAAGCTTGCGAGACTTATCACGACGCTAGGGAGCTAATACCAGCCAATTTACGTTTAGGTACCTGCACTTAATCTTTTTGGGGAAAATACGTCAGTTTACACTGGTAAATACATTCAACTGACACATTTGAAAATGTTTATTAAAATTGATTTGAATGCACAAGGCACAAACTCTTTTATAACTTGGGAAAATTATAATAAAATCTTGTGAACGTTTTACATGTTCTTTTATGCGTTCAGTAGCCCGGGTCGTGCCGGGTTAAAGATTTATAGACACACCACGTTTGCGTAAAACCGTAGTATAAAAACCAACGGCTACGTCTTTTAATTTAATGTCGACACTTTATACCGGGTGTACGCCTACACCGGGATGTCGATGGTCGTGGCCATTTCGTAAAATGATGCCAAGGATATCCGGGACAACGGTCATTAAACCCCCCAAAGGCTTATAAGCAACAAAACTGTTTAAATGAGCCGATCATATTATTTAATTAACCACCTAAGCGATGGAAGAATATAATGCTCAATCAAGCGGTATTAATATACCGTAACCCAAGCCCATATAGGGGAAATAAGTTAAAGTATTTACCTTTGCAAGTATATTTCCTTAATTGGATTAAATCACCGATAGCTTTTA
Source organism: Helianthus annuus (assembly GCF_002127325.2). Taxonomy (NCBI): domain Eukaryota; kingdom Viridiplantae; phylum Streptophyta; class Magnoliopsida; order Asterales; family Asteraceae; genus Helianthus; species Helianthus annuus. The sequence continues at coordinate 28,005,772 of NC_035447.2, forward strand.
CTGGGGCTCCTAATCTGGAACGAAGGTTTTAATTAACCTCTTAGAATCCTAACGAGTCTTTATAATGGCCGTAGCCTAGACCGGTTGGTTCCGATATATATATAGATATGGTTTAATCGCGCGGAAAGGCGAAAACCGAGAATGGAGTGTGATTCTGTCCCAACAAGTTCAGAGACTTGTTTTATATGGGTTAATGGTTCACACTCTGGATTTTGGGGTTCAAATAATATAATTTGACCCGTATCGGCTAATTTATGAAAACTAGTTTCATAAGCCGAACCGTGCGCGCAATAGGCGAAACGGTTAACTATGAGAGTCGTACGCTTATTTTCTAAGTCAATATGCCTTAATTGGGTTGTGGTATCAGTAGGATACCTTCCGTAACGCCCGTAACGAGTTTAAGTTAATATTATGCCCCGTAGGGGCTTTTCGGTCATTTTAAAGACTTTTTAAAAAGGCTTTTCGAGTTCTACAGGAAATCTGAGTTTCCCGAACAGCTTATAAAGCTTAAAATACTTTATTTATTATTTAAAACCAGTAGCAACTGGAATCGGGTCAAAAGACCTTGTAGAACTCATGTTTTGGCCAAAAAGGGCATATTCGGTATTTACCGAACCGTAGCCATAACCGCAGGTTATGAGCGGGGTAAAAATTATTAAAAATCTTTAAAATTCCCAAAATATTATTTTAATACAGTGGGTAAAAGTTTTGGTGACGGAATCTTGGTTTAGATAGGTGTTATGCTAATTGCGCCGTTTATTGCAAAAGTTTATTTAAATTGCGCTAATTAGCATAACTCTCATTCTAGACCTCGGCTTGACGTGAAACTTTACGGACATGCTTATAATTTAATAAGCAAGGTTTTGGTCCGTTCACGTGTCCGAAATACTCGTTTTATTTTCAAAATGGCGTTACGGTCAACTTTTAGGCGAATGACGGAAATGCGCAAAAGACTCGGATAACTCATGAACCGATCACAGAGGTTTATACCAACATGTGACCTGGTCCTAAGAGAGTCCTAAGGCATATTCATACCTCACTAAAACGGGTCAGAACTGAAGTCAAAGCAAAAGTCAAACTTTTGCGACATTCGGCTCCGAACCGGTTCAATATAGCAAATGGTCGATTCAAACGAGCGTAAACAAGTTTATATACTTAATATCATATTTTATAAGTGTCAAAACAGGTTTCATAACATATACATTACAGATTATGCATAAATCGCTAAAATAGCTTTCTGTTGACTTTTTAACCGCACGTTTGACTCGATATTTGACATAGTTAGAGTGGTGATCAGGGGGAACCCTTTTAGAGGTTTATTACCCACATAATTACCTACTCAAAACTACTTTTGATCCGTCATAAGACTGAACCATTTGCAAGTTATTGTAATGACAACCGTTAGTTACGACGGTTGCGTTTATGAGCTATAACTATGGAAATGCAGGACCAAAATGAGTATGAACGACTTACAGAAGTGTGTTCTTGCTTATAGAGCAGAGAAAAGGACTTGAGAGCTTAGAATGATCAGTAGATGAGTTGTTTGAGGTGTGGTGAACATATGCTCACAATGTGGCTATTTATAATGTTCAAAAGGCCTTTAGATCATCACAACTCATGCTACAACTGATCATGGATGATGGGCAGGTGTCCCTAAGTGTTGTGGGTCGAGTAGGGGGCACCCATGCCTCATTGATTGATGTTTGGTCGTTCAAATGCTCCAAAAGGCAAGAAGTTACAACTATTCTGCATCTGGGCGTCTAATGCGGCCCGCATGGAAGTTCCATGCGTTTATAATGCGGGCCGCCTGGGATTTAAATTCCAGGCGAGTAAAAGAGGAGGCTCGCGGCCCGCCTCAACTTAACCAACATGCAATGCGGGTCGCGTGGGGCCTGTTTTTCAGATTTTTTAAAATCTTTTGAAATGATTACGAAATCCTGGTAATTAATAACGAAATCTTTCGTAATGATTTACCTGACCTTTCGGGTTTGAAGGGGTAACTTTGCGGTTTGGCCCTCGGTTATTTACCGATAGGGGCCTCGTGTTATTTACCCGCGTTGTTAAGTCCCCGGTTTATCTATTAATTATTCAGAAAGCCTTAACTTCTGTTATTGACGCTTTTAACCCTTCTCATACGAATTTGAGTATAACTCTTTCGTTTTAAAACGGAACTCCGCGGAATTTATACAGTATGTTCTAGTGAGCGTGTAATACTATTACGAAGCCTTGGGAACGTTAAAGGGTCACTCAGAGGTATAATTAAACATGTTGACACAGTTAACCCCTGTAGCTCGTAATCTCTCACTTTCTTCCGCGTTTCGTTTCCGTACGATCTATGATATATTCGTTTGAAGGTACGAGCGTTATTTAGGGTTACTATACAGTATATTTACCCTTGTTGACATTTATAACCCTCGAATTTATATACTTTCAAGGTTTGTCAAAATTAGTCCTTTATTTATTATAGATGCCACGTGTAATCAAATGACACGTGTTAACACATCATTGGATACAAAAATTCGAGGTGTTACATGTATTGTGCTATGTGCTCCTCTGGATCCGTTGTACCATCATACAGCTTCATAGTAGGGATATGGAACCTTTTGGGTACCTCTGCATCACAAATTGGTGGTGCAAAGCGAGATACCTTGTGGCTTCCATCTGCAATCTCTGGGATAGGCTTGACTACCCCTGGAACACTTGAGATCATATCTTTTAGCTTCTGTAACTCCCTGGCCATAGCATGATTGATACCTGTATCCTGCATGAATCCATGGTTAGTAGTAAGATGATTATTTAAAGTGTTACCTCCCATTGAGTTCAAGTTAGTGAATCCATATTGCTGGGATTCGGGGATAACGGAGGGACCAGTGGAAGCAATGGTCTGCATTGGAATGAAGTCCCCTTGATGGACATCTAGACTTCCTGTTTGCAAACTTTTTAAGGATCCTGGCATCTGGAAGGATCCTGGTATTTGGAAGGATCCTGGTATCTGGGATGATCCTGGAACGAAGGAGGATCCTTGAACCTGGGATGATCCTGGAACGAAGGAGGATCCTTGAATCTGGGATGATCCTGGAATAAAGTAGGATCCTTGAAACTGCTGTGCTCCCGGATAGGCTCCCGAATTCGTGAAGGATCCCATATGCTGGGGATAGGATCCTGCCGGCTGAAAGTGTGAGCCTGATGCCTGAGTCATTGCTGTCGATCCGAGGTGCAATCCTCTTGATTCTCCCATAATTTGCACGTCTGGAATTCCTGATGGCTGAGAAGTAGTCATTGGAGTATCAAAGCTCAAGGACTTGGGCATCAGTGGGGAATGATCCTCTGCCGTTTTCTTTTGTCTTTTGAGATCTCCAATTTCCCTGAGGATCCTTTCATTAGTTTCATCCTGCCGCTGCATACGATCCTTCATCTGCAAAATCAAAGTAAATACATCACTAGTACTGGGAATATAAGAATTCATAGCAGAAGGAGATGGAGTTTTAGAATTAGTAGGAGTTTGTCTCTTCTCAGCATTCTTCTGGGATCCTGCCGGTGGTGGAGGCAGAATGTTCTGGGACGAGGTGACTGCAGACATTGCCGTGGACTTGTTTTTCAATGATGAAGCCATGTAATTCTTTGAAATGATTTCAAACAACAGGTTTTCTTATGAATGAAGCACCAATTGCCCCACGGTGGGCGCCAAACTGTTTTGGTCAAAAATCACACAAGGATAATGTAACCAAACTTTATGTAAACGGGGTATGATGCTTGGTTAATTATAAAAGTAAAGGATCACTTTTATGAGAAATATGCAAAGATACAATGATTTATACGAGGAAAAAGCCCTTGATCAATGTATGATCTCCGGCATAAAAAACCTCGGGTGATGGCAACTACCGATCACCAACTTCAATATAAGAGAAATATAGTTACAACTTCGGATGATAATGAGCTGAGTACAAGGATCACTATAGTTTCGAGTGTCTAAGCGTGTGAGAATTGTGTTGTGTGTCGTCGTCGTGTGTTCTTCCAAATGAGGAAGAGTGGTATTTATACAAGTGTAGGTGACCTATTTTAGGTAAAAAGACTAATAATCAGCTCATTACCCCTTTAGAAATAAAAGACAATCTAGCCTAAATTGCCGCCCATTAGCCTAAATTGCCGCCCATAAATCAAGCTAAGTTTCCATATCCTTTGCAACGTCTATCTTCGATTAAGCTCATGCTATAATTGTGAAGACGCGTCCCTTGATTATGATGCTAAGAGCGTATCCTGCTAGATGTTCCTGCAAAATAACATTGTTTTAAACGAAGGTAACTGTTAGCATGAGGATCCTTTGATGGTCCATGATCCTGATCCTGAAGTCCTGCTGAGGATCACTGTCTGCCAAAGAAACAAGGATCACTGGTTAGGATCACGTATAAGGATCACGTATAATAAAAATCCAGCCCTAACAGGTATGATTAGAGAGGTCAAGTGTCCAAAATGGTTGGCCAATGTGGTTGTTGTTCAAAAGAAAAATGGAAAGTGGAGGGTATGTGTCGATTTTACAGATTTAAATAAGGCATGTCCCAAGGATCCTTTCCCATTACCCCACATTGACTCCATGGTGGATGCAACGGCGGGTCATGAACTGTTAACTTTTATGGATGCTTCATCTGGATTTCAACAAATTCAGATGGAACCATCTGATCAAGAGGATACGGCCTTTATGACTCCAACCGGTATATATTGTTATATTGCTATGCCATTTGGACTAAGGAATGCAGGTGCAACTTATCAAAGGCTGGTGAATATGATGTTCAAGGATCAGATTGGACAAACTATGGAGGTTTACATAGATGATATGGTGGTAAAATCCGTAAAAGCTGAGGATCACCTAAGGGACTTGGAGGAAGCATTCGATATCCTTGACAAATATAACATGAAACTTAATCCTTCAAAATGTCACTTTGGTGTTAAAGCAGGTAAATTCTTAGGATACATGGTGACCAAGAGAGGCATTGAAGTTAGTCCAGAATAAATCAAAGCCTTAGTGAATATCAAATCTCCTGCCAATGCTAAGGATGTTCAGAGGCTAACAGGCAGGATAACAACTTTGAACAGATTTATATCCAAATCCTCAGAGAAGTGCAAGGAATTCTATGATATCCTAAGGAAGAACAAGAAATTTGAGTGGACTGAGAAGCATGAAAATGCCTTAAAAGCTCTCAAGGATTACCTATCCTCAGCACCGGCCTTGACGAAACCAGAAAAAGGAGATGTGCTATCCTTATATGTTGCAGTATCCTTAAAAGCAGTAAGTGCAGTCCTTGTTAAGGATCACGAAGGTACACAACATCCTGCCTATTATGTAAGTAAGAGTTTACTTGATGCCGAATCCAGGTATTCACACCTAGAAAAACTTATCCTTGCTTTAATTATGGCATCTACTAAATTGAGACATTATTTTGAAACTCATGTCATTATTGTTAAAACTAATTTTCCAATTAAGAACGTCCTCAGGAAACCTGAAATGTCAGGAAGGATGGCTAAGTGGGCCGTGAAGCTTAGTGCATATGATGTAAGATACGAGCCTAGGACAACCATCAAATCCCAAGCATTAGCAGACTTTGTGGCTGATTTCAGTAGTGATTTACAAAAGGAAGCTGAGTTAGAAGTCCAGCAGCTAGAGGAGACCAAGGATTCTTGGATACTCTATACTGATGGATCCTCAAATGTCAAAGGCACAGGGCTTGGAATACTACTAAAATCACCACAGGGGGACATAATACCCCACTCTATAGCTTGTGAGTTCCAAACCACTAATAATGAGGCTGAGTATGAAGCCTTGATTGCTGGTTTGCAAATTGCTAAGCAAATGGGGATCAGGTATCTTGAGGTACATGTAGATTCATTGTTAATCACTAACCACTTTAATGGATCTTATGCTGTTAAAGGTGAAAAGCTAACCAAATATTTAGAGATAGTCAAAGAATTGGCACTCTCTTTTGTTTCCTTTAGTTTGACACAGGTACCAAGGGAAGAAAATACAGAAGCTGATGCATTGGCTAATTTAGGATCATCCTTGAAGATCCCGGAGGATATAAGTATCCCCATTATCCATATCCTGGCTCCCGCTATCGAGGATCATGTGGCTATGGAAATAGAAGAGGATTCTGCAGTCATCCCTAGTGAGGATACTCGATCTCATTCAGGATCAGGATCATGGATCCTCCCAATCATGAGATACTTACAACATGGAGAGATTCCTACAGGAGAAAACCCTAGGGCTTTCAAAATTAAGGTATCTCAATTCACAATTTTAAATAATATGTTGTATAAGCGATCTCTTGCAGGACCATATTTAAGATGCATTGAGGATCCTGAAATCCAAGAAGTTTTAAAAGACTTCCATGAAGGAGATTGTGGAAACCACACTGGGGGCAGGGCGTTATTCTCAAGGATCCTGAGGACAGGATGCTATTGGCCAACCATGAAAAGAGATGCTGTGGAATATGCTAATAAGTGTGATCCTTGTCAGAGACACAGCAATATCCTTCATCAACCAGCTGAATTTTTGCATCCTATATCCTCCCCTTGGCCATTTATGAGATGGGGTATGGATATAGTTGGTAAGCTCCCTAAGGCACCTGGTGGAAAAGTGTTCATGCTAGCTATGACTGATTACTTCTCCAAGTGGATAGAGGCTGAAGCTTTTGCCCAAGTCAGAGAAAAGGAAGTTATATCCTTCATTAAAAGAAACATTATAACTAGATTTGGTATTCCTTCTGAAATTATATGTGATAATGGTTCCCAATTTATTAGGGGCAGAACTACTAACTTTTGTGACAGCTGGGGGATTATGATGATAACATCAACACCAGTCCACCCACAAGCTAATGGTTAGGCAGAATCATCCAACAAGATCATCATCAACAATTTGAAGAAGAAGCTTGGATCTAAAAAAGGGAAATGGGCAGAAGAACTACCTTATGTGCTTTGGGCTGATAGGACAACCCCCAAGAATGCTACAGGCCAGACTCCATTCTCTCTGGTGTTTGGGGCAGAATCAGTGATCCCTACAGAAATGGTGGTTCCAACTGCTAGAATAAGTATCCGTGATCCTGAGGAAAATGATGAGAACTTGGTTCAAGACCTGGATACTATTGAAGAAATCAGGGATTTGGCTAGGATAAGGATGGCCAGTTATCAACAAAGAATGGCTGGTGCTTACAACAAAAATGTCAGGATCAGGAAGTTTCAAATTGGTGATATGGTGTTAAGGAAAGCATTTCAGAATACCACCAATCCTGCTGATGGAAAATTGGCACCAAAATGGGAAGGCCCTTATTTGATTGAAGCTGAGGCAGGAAAGGGGGCATATCGATTGCTGACTATGGAAGGTGATTTGCTACCACGAGCTTGGAATGCTGTACACTTGAAGAAATATTTCATGTGAGCAGGATCCTCATAGAACAGATGATCCTTACATTGTGGGTATCCTTGAAGGATCCTTAAAAGCACAAATGATCCTTACTTTGGTAACATCCTAAACTCAAACTATTTCGTTTCCTTATTTTCTCATATAAGGATAAGGATCATATGTCCTTTATCCACTTCTCACGTGATTCTGAGTTTTGAAAGTTCAGGTATCCTTAGCAAAATGTTGATTATCCACAGAAGCACTCAGTTCCTTGGGTTTGACCCCAGTTATTTGGGCTTGACCCCAGTTCCGCCTGTAGCGCATGATGATCCTGGTATAGTTCATGGCAGTGGGACCAGTACTCGCTTTAGGGGCTGATAATTCCATTGTACTGGCTATACCTAGGATCCTACGTATAATGGTAGACGTACCATACATCCGTTCCTAAGGTTTCTAACGTTTTCACGTTAGCTAAGGTTTTGGCATTTTCATGTCACTAAGTTTGGATAGTCGCCAGTTAGGGCCATACTCCAGTTTACATACGATCCTTGGGCTCGTCCCCAGTTATCCTTGGGCTTGTCCCCGGTTATCCTTGGGCTCGTCCCCAGTTATCCTTGGGCTTGTCCCCAGTTATCCTTGGGCTTGTCCCCAGTTGCTATCTTTTATCTTATATTGGCTTAGTCCCAGGTTATGCCCTATTTCAGGTCTTTGAAGTTAGACAACTAAGGATCCTTGATCCTTACTTCTATCTAAGGTTTATCTTATAGTTATCCTGGTTATGGTATTAAGGGTTAGGATCCTAACTTGGATCCTCAGGTATGATCCTTAACTGTTTTAATTTTGCTCATTGTTTATCTGAATAACCCTTGTAACTTGACAACTAAACCTGTGATCCTTAAAAATATACTACGTTTTGGGATTTTTCAACTATAGGATATTTGATCCTGGATCATATCCTAAATATTTTCAGTCTAACTTATTCAAGATTTCATATTTAGATAAGTATACGTCAAAATAATTGAAAGTTAAAAAGACAAAAAAGGATAACTGCATAAGATAAGCCACAAAAGATTAAGGTTTTATTTATTAACAAAAGGTTAACCCTTAAAAGGTTGTCAAAATTACCTACCCCGAGCATCTACCAGCAATACGTGGCCCGTCCGCTGGGGTAGGTAAAGGGTGTCCATGATAATAAGTTCTAAGTAGTGCAGGAATAGAAAGACGACAAGATAACAATGGCTTCATCCCCCAAACAGAGGATCCCTCCACCGATTGTCATCCTACCTATTGTTCGAAGGATCGTGGATCCTTAACCCTAAAACTTTTGTTTAAGTACAAACCAAGAATTGTTCAACAAAACAACCATCAAACTAAAAAAAAATTGGGCTCCGGCTATGTCTAGAAGTTTCCATCATCGCCCAATCATGCAGCCTAGACCTTCACTGCATCACCACCTCCAGCTTCTCCACCTTGATCCTTGCCACTGCCTCCAACCTCAATTGTTAGGATCTCTTCAGCCTCCTCATCATCCTCTAGATCAGCTAGCCTTGCCTTCCACCCTTCAACATCTCAACTGCTTTTGTCGAAGTTAGGATCCTGGGCTTCCTGGGCCATCTGCAGTTTTGTCTTGTACATGGTGATGGCAGCAGAGACCTTTGCACCTTCCACGATGTCATGCTTCTCGTAGTCGATGTCAATCAGGATTTTGGCTGTCTCGTTCCTAGCAGCTTGGAGGGCTTTTTCAAGATCAGCGATCTTAAGATCCTTGAGCACGGCAACCTGTTGGAGATCAGCGATCTTCTCATCCAGCTTCTCAACGCTCCCCACATAATCCTCAATCTCAGCACATTTCTGCAAAGAAGTCAAGGCAGTTCAAGGTCAGGTGATCCTCATATGAGCAGGATATATGAGCAGGATATATGGTCAGGATATGTAAGCAGAATCAGTGATCCTTACCTCATTGAAATATTCGAGGAACTGGTGGCGGAGCAGGGGCAGGCCTTGTAGGTCCTCGGCTTCAGAACTCTTTCTCTTTTTGCCACCCCTTCCTTTGATGGGTGCCTTGGGGATGGAGACGCTCGGGCTTGCAATGGCCTTCTTCTTGGATTTGACGGTGTCAATATCAGCCATACCGAACTTGGAGGCAGCTTTTGAGGATTTTCCAGCACCTATACGTTCAAAACAAGATAAGTATCCTTACCCTATTTATATTTAACTATCTATTTAAATCCTAAATTATACCAAGAACAGGATACTTACTTGACATTGTGACTGAGCCTGAGGATATCTCTTGGGAGTCCTGGGTGTTGGTGTTGAATGTTCTTGTTGCAGGATCAAGCCTCCTAAAAGCAGCAAGTCTCTCTTTGGCGGCAGGGGACAGTCTGAGGTGTGAGACAGTGATAGCTGCACATCAGAAACAAAAAAGGGTGTTAGTGATCCTTATGTGAAAAGAAAATTTTCTGGTGATCCTTATCAGGATCCTCTATCCTACCATGGGTGCACCACTCCCTGGGCAGATCCTTTCCGTTTGGAATAGCGTCTCTTCTGACAAAGAAGAAGCGTCACTTCCAGTTAGTGTCGTTCTTGGTGGCTTTGAAGATCGGGTGCTCTTCACCAGCTTTTCGTTTGAACAAGTAACGGTGGGATCCGAAAGTAGTGAGGTCATACATCTCACCAAGCTCTGACATTCCAAGATCGATCCCTTCATGCTCGATGATCCTTTCAAGGGTATATAGAACCCTCCAGATCATCGGCATGGCCTGGATATAGCAGATGTCGGTGAGGGAGAAAAAGGATTGGGTGAATTGAGGGAAAGGATACGAGTATCCTATCATGAAAGGAGTGACCGGGAAGGCAACCCAAGTCTCAGAGATCGAATCGCTCAGGGCAGTAGGACTGAAAGGTTTAAAGAAGGTGTTCGCCGGAAAATAGTGCCGGATTTTGTCAATTTGGGGGTCAGTGAAGCAACACCTCTCTTGTGGGGAATCCTTGATGATCCCTTGACCCGTCAAGGGGCTATTCTTTTTGGGATCCTTAGCAGGAGAGTTCCGGAGCAACATTTTTGGCGAGATGAAAGAAAAAGAAATAAAACAGAGTAAGAGAAGGTGAAGAGAGAATACCTGTTTGATCTTCGGATGAGATTATAAAGGGAGTATCTCTGAAATTTAAATGCTAATTGATCCTATCTCTATCTCCTATTTATAATCATGATCGTGCAGGGTTGTCACTTCTGTGATGTCAGAATTGCAACGGATAGTTCTATATCAACGGCTATATATCCGTTAGTTAGTTGCGGATAAGATCAGTAAAATATAACTCGCTCATTTTACAAATTACTCCTTATATTTTGGGGGCAATTGTTAGGGGAGGATTTTCTAATAGCCCGTGATCCTCACTTGTTATCCTATTAGTGATCCTTACTTCTGTGACAGATAGTGATCCTCAGAAGTGCTTTAGGATCAGGATCATGGATCACCCTAAGGATCCTTATACTAACGATTGTTCTCTTTGAATTTCGTATTGTTTTGCAGGAGTTACAAGTTGGACCTGGTCTTGGCAACGTTACTACGGAATATTCCACGGCTATTTCGCACACGTTTGACTGAAAAGGGACGTTGTGGAGAACATGGGAGCATGGCACGAATTTCGGATAGTTTGTTAGCGTAGTTAACTTCTATTTTTAAAGGGGTAACGAGCTAGTAGTTAGAACACTTGGCTAATTTCAGCTACACACACTCGTACAATTGCACTCTCAAGCATACAGCAGAACACTTAACAGTTTTCACACATTCTTGCATGATATACCATAGTGATCCTTGTACCTAGCTCGTTACTATCCGAAGTTGTAAACATTTGTTGGTTAATTTGAACTTGGTGATCGGTAGTTTCCATCACCCGAGGTTTTTTATGCCGGAGATCATTCATTGATCAAGGGCTTTTTCCTCGTATAAATCTTTGTGTCAATTGTGCAAATTACATCTAAGTGATCCTTATCATTGTTCCTCATTTCAAGCATCATACCCCGTAACTAAGAGTTTGGTTGCATTATCCTCATCAGATTTTTGACCAAAACAGTAACCACGATTGTACCATCATCGTCACCAGAGCAGTGGCAGAATACATCACGGCGGAACAACAACCTACAACCGTAGCGACAAACTAAGATTTTTGTTGATCAAAACCCCAAAACAAAATCAAAATTACTATGCTTTTAACAGTAAGATTGAAGTTAAAAAAGAAAAAAACTAAACCAATAGACTCAGATCAAAACATCATCATCGTCAAGTTCCTCAATGCTATCATAAACAAAGTGCGGCTCAGTCCTGCCACACGGCTGCAACCGGAGTTGCCATGCCATGTGGCCGGAAAGCATCATCACCAGCTACAATCAACAACAAAGAGATACCAAAAACCGTCATAAATAGCACCCACATTAGTCGTACGTTCGCTCAAAACCAACACCCGATGGATTAACCGATAGTAACAACACAGTGTCATTAACACCGGAATCTGATGTTTCACACAGAGTTTGTAAATCCAAACCAAAACCACATTAACTCCGACACACAATTGTGTAGAAAACCATCGTACAACATAAAAGGCACACCAAAGGTAACACATTTTTCTCCAGCACGAAATCCAAACCCAGCAAAGCAACTAACCTCGTTATCAACCATGAAAATACTGTTCCCAACCATCACAGATTAATAGATTTGTTACTAATCAGTTACATATACATAAATAAACATCGACTTCATCACCACCAGCGTAGTGCTACACCCACCGCCACTACACCGACGTCATCAAAACTGGCCAACGGCTTATGACTCTGTAGCAAACATATACCATCGTACAAAGAAGTAGTACAATGGGTACACCGAAGCCGGAAAAGACGACGAGATGCGCGCCATAAGCTGGATACACCCACCGCCACCACACCGACCTCATCAATGCCGGTAACCAAAAACCCCAGCGGAAAAAGAACATCGGTGAGCAGCGGAGATGGGCGTTGAACGGTGGGACGATGAGATGAGCTCCGTAGGCCGGATACACCCACCGCCACCACACCGACTTCATCAACGCCGGTAAACAAAAAACCCAGCGGACAAAGAACATCGGTGAGCGGCGGATATGGGGTTGAACAGCGAGACGACGGGATGAGCTCCATAGGCCGGATACACCCACCGCCACCACACCGACTTCATCAACGCCGGTAACCAAAAAACCCAGCGGACAAAGAACATCGGTGTGCGGCGGAGATGGGCGTTGAATGGCGACAAGTTGTTTAGAGAGAGAAACATATTCTCAGATGGTCAAGTGAAAGAGAGAGAGTACAACTTTGCTTTTAAGCCCAAAATCAAAACCACACCGCCTCTAGCCACCGTTAAAGTTCAGACAAAGTTGATTGAAATTGATCGATGAATTCATCAGATTGTTCATATGATGAGGAGATGGGGGGGGAATTAGAAAGGCTAAATGATAACGTGGCATCATTAAAACAATTGTGATGATGAATCATCACATAATCACTGTTCATTCAACTCTCTAACTATCATATATTAATTGTACAACAATTTTTAATTACCAATATAAGGAGTTAACAAGGTTTAAATACAGGTAATACTTAGGTAGCGTTTGGTATGAAGGAATAGAAGGCGGAATGAAATAGATTATTATATTGTAATGAAAAGAAACATGTTTGGTTGTCAAGTGGTAATGGAATAAAGCATTCCACAAGGAATATAAACCTTCCAAATATGATAATTTTCATTCCTTGGTAGGGTGGTGTTTTTTTCCCATTTCTTCAAGTAATGGAAAGATATATTATTGTTATTGTTATTGTTATTGTTATTGTTATTGTTAGTGTTACTGTTAGTGTTACTGTTACTGTTACTGTTACTGTTACTGTTACTGTTACTGTTATTGTTATTGTTATTATTATTATTATTATTATTATTATTATTATCAATATTTTTATTATTAATTTTTACCATTATTATTATTCTTATTGGTTTTAATAACTCACTCACGAGCGACACCACTACTGTCATAGCTGCCACCGTGACTACCGTCGCCACCGTCACCTACTTCCGCACCGCCGCCACCACCACCTCCACCCCAGCTGTCTCCCGCCACCACCAACCTCCACCCCAGTCGTCACCCACCTCCGGCGCTACCAACCGTCACCCACCATCCACACCTCCGCTCTCGCCATCACTTGCCACCACCCACCACCCTCGACACCACCGCGCCACAACTGCCACCCACCCCCGCCTCCGCCGTTAGCCGCCACCCACCTCCACCACCGACCACCACCGCGCCGTCACCCACCACCGTCCCCGTCACCCGCTACCATTGTCGTCACCACCACCTACCTCTGCCCCCGCCACCACCCACCGCCGCCACCCACTGCCACCACCTCTGACCATCGCTACCATTGCCACCTATCACAAACCACCACCATCGACTACTGTCACTCATCACCGATTTTATTCCTTCGTCTATTCTTTCCTACCAAACAACACAAAGTAATAATTCATTTCATTACCTCGTACATTCCATTCACCCATCTATTCCATTACGCCATACCAAACAGACCCTTAGTAAGGGATATTCTATTTGATGTTCTAAAGTCAGTGACGGACTCATAATTTATTTGCTGAGGGTGCGGATGAGACGTTCAACCATATTTTCAAAGGGTGTGGTCAGGTTTTTTTGCCTAAACTATACACTAATTTTTTTAAAGGGTGCGGCCGCCCACCCACAAATGTGGGTAGGTCCACCACTGTCTAAAGTAGCCAAGGATTTCGGCAAAAAAGGAGGCTCCGGTGAACTTTCTGACGTATCCGCTTGATGGGAGGTCTACTCTTTGGCCAACTGATATTCTTGTGTTTGGGTGGGCCAGGGGAAAACATGCTTGTGTGGACCTTACAGGAGTGTCCCCAGTTGTTAGGCTCAGGGATAATGGGTTTGTTGCTGGTCAGGCAGCGTTGAAGGCGGAATTAGGCAAGGTGGCCAAACAAGAGAAGGCTTGTTTAGAGAATCAACACGTGTTTATCCCATTTGCTTTTGATACATTTGGTTCCCTAGCTAAGAGCCCATGGAATTCCTAAACAGGGTCCAGCGGGTTGTGAATAGTAATATTTCAACCCTTAAGGGTCGTTTCGTCTTTAGTAGAATCGGTTTTGCAAGTTTTGATAAACTAATTTTAAACCAATGTGTTATTTGATGAAATTGACCCTCTAGGTAACACATCTAAAATGTTGGCCTAGACTTGATGAAACTAACACTTTGCATTTATACTCGCACAAAGAGTGTGTTTTCAAGAAGCTCCTATAAAAAACTGTCTGTGGACCTGGACAAGTTTCGAGAGCACAAGGCATTCCATTCGTGGCCCAACAAATAGCACAATTGTTGCTACCAATAATCTGCACAACTAGCTATTCCACATTTGATTGGATGGTAGAGCCTCCTGCCTCTTGCGGAGAATATCAAGGTTCAGTTCCTGATATGAGCTAAATAAGGTATAACTTGCTATATTTAGAAGTAGGGTTATTTTAACATTCGCTGTTATAAAAAAATATAATATGCGCAACTAGGTTATTAATTTGCACCGGGTATAGATGGTGAGACATCTGCGGTTAGAGTGATCTCTCATTTTTTTCTAATTAAGGGAATTGTAAAACATTGAACAATCAATAGAAAGTCTGTAGGTATATTTTACCATAGCGTGAGAGTCTAGTCAGCAAATCGTATTCGCAGCGTAAACGAGTTGTCACTATTGAGAGATACGTGAGAGATGCGACAAAAAAGGCGGCATGAAGTAGAGATTAAGGTAGTGTTTGGCATGCAAGAATGAGATTCAGAATGGAATGGACTATTACGAGAAAATGAAAAAAAAACATGTGTTTGGTTGGTTAAGGTAATGGAATAACTCATTACATAAGGCATTCAATTCCCTCAAATTCATTCCATCCATCACCCCTATTTTTTTCCATTCAATTCCCTTTCACCCTTCCTCATCAACATCCCGCCCACCACTACCACCGACACCACCACTGTCGTTGCCAACACCCGGCGTCGAAAACCGCCACCACCGCCCCGTGTCGCCACCCGACCATCCCCGTCGTCAGCCACCGCCACTGACCACCGGCGCCAACGCCAACCACCGCCACCGGTGTTAACACCCGCCGCCAACAACAACTGCCACCCCGTGTAGCCTCCACCAGCCACCATCCATAGACGACACCTTCACTAATCATCGCTACCTGTCGTTGCTCCACCGTCGTCGGCCACGGCTACCACCCGCCACCGCCACTGAACACCGCCACCCACCCCGCCACCGCCGCCCATGTCACCACCACCCACCGCCGATACCCTACCACTGCCACCAACCACTGTCGCCACCACCCATTACCGATTTTATTCCTTCATCCTTTGCTGCCTACCAAATAACACAAGGTAAAGATTCATTTCATTCCCACATGGTAACCAAACAAGTCCGTGGGATGGTAATGATCCATTTCATTCCTTTGTCCATTCCATTCCCTTATCTATTTCATTCACTCGCCTATTCCATTATCGCATATCAAACAGACCTAAAGTTTATTTTTACAGGGAACAAATGAGTCAAACCCTAATAGAGGCATCTCTATGAATACACATACCATGTTTGAGCTTTAAAAAATGTGTCATTCCGTAATGTTTTACTATTATTTAAAAGAAACAAATTAGTAGTAGGCTGAATAAACCTAATGCCAAGTGGGCTAAATTCTAAACCATAAAAAATGATTTGAAAATGGACCTATATTGGAATTGTTATGTGTTTACTATTTAAAAAAATAACATATATATATATATATATATATATATATATATATATATATATATATATATATATATATATATATAGGGGAAGGTTCATTGGGGAACACTAAAAAAGTGGGGAACAGCGGGGAACCGACTCAAACGAACTCCGATTGGACTCATTCAGCGGCGTTGGAACCGACTCGCCGAACCCTAGCTAAGATCTTTTAACCCTAAACCCTAAATCTTAACTCCTAAACTCTAGACCCTAAAGCTAAAAAATAAGGCTAAAACCTAAGCTAAACCGTAAAATCTAAACTATAAAGCCTAAAGGCTAAACCTAAAGCTAAACCCTAAAGCTAAACACTAAAGCTAAACCCTAAACCCTAAACCCTAAAGCTAAAACCCTAAAGCTAAACCCTAAAAGCCAAATCCTAATATATTTAGGGTTTAGGGGTTATGATTTAGGGTTTAGGGTTAAGAGATCCTAGTTAGAGTTCGACGAGCCGGTTCCAACGCCGCTGAAATAAGTCCAATCAGAGTTCGTTTGAGTCGGTTCCCCACTGTTCCCCATTTTTTTATTGTTCCTCAATGAACCTCACACACTATATATATATATATATATATATATATAGGATTAGGTTCAAACGTGAACAAAATCCCAAGAGTGAACTGCGTGAACTGATCTGGGCCCTTGATTTTTATGATCTTGAGATTAAAGTGAGTGGCATGATGGTAATTATTTGGTTAATGTTTTCCATTTAATTAAAAACAAAAAGGGTATATGTGTAATTTCAATATTAAATTGATTGCATAAATCTCTCACAAATCAAGTAATCAATTATCCTCTTAAATTGATTGCATAAATCTCTCACAAATCAAATCAAGGATTAGGAAAGATGTAACTTAATTCAATTATTAAAATAATTATTTGTTTAAATGCGGTGTACACATGTGTATTCTGATTTTGCCCTCTTTTTAATGCAATGTACACATGTGTATATCGTCTGTTTTTGTGATATCTCAATTTTTTTTTGTATTGAATGTTGATGTACATCTGTGAATTACTGTACACATATGTACGATGCTGAGTACACACGTGTACTGTTCTATTTATATCCAAGTACACATGTGTATACCGTTGAAATATGAAGGTTATGTGGATCTTAAAAATCAAAATTTGAATTATGATGATGAAATCTAAAATAAAAATTCAAACTGAAATCTGGTGATTTGTTGTTTGTTTTGATAAGTATCTTATTAATAAATAAACATAATGTGTGGATAATGAATTTAAATTAGAAAAGATGTAACTTAATTCAATTATTAAAATAATGATTTAAATATAATTTTTTATATAATTACAATCCTACCCTTAACAACTGTTAGGGGAGGATTTCTTAATGACCTGTGATCCTCAAGTATTATCCTGTTTGGTGATCCTTACTTCTGTGACAGTTAGTGATCCTCAGAAATGCTTCAGGATCAGGATCATGGATCATCCTAAGGATCCTTATACTAATGATTGTCTACATTGAATTCGGTATTATTTTGCAGGAGTATCAGCTTGGACTTGGTCTTGGCAACATTCCTGGAGAATATTCCACGTTTATTCCGCACGTGCTTGGCTGAAAGTGGACGTTATGGGGTCGTGGAAGACTTGCATGATTTGCGGAATGTTAGTTAGTGTAGTTAACTTTTATTTTTAAAGGGGTAGCGAGCTAATTAGAAAACACTTGGCTAATTTTCGGCTACACACACTCGTACAACTGCACTCACCAGCTCTCGGCAAAACACTTAGCATTTTTCATACATTTTTACACGATACACTATAGTGATCCATGTACTTAGCTCGCTATCATCCGAAGTTGTAACACATTAATTGTTTAATTTGAGTTGGTGATCGGTAGTTTCCATCACCCAAGGTTTTTTATGCCGGAGATCATTCATTAATCAAGGGCTTTTTCCTCGTATAAATTTTTGTGTCACTTGTGCAATTCATTTCTGAGTGATCCTCATTGTTGTTTATCAATTGAAGCATCATTCCTCACAACAGAAAGTTTGGTTACATTATCTTAGCCTGATTTTTGACCAAAACAGTTTGGCGTCCACCGTGGGCAATTGGTGCTTCATTCATAAGAGATTCTCATTCTCGTGATCATTTCGGTTCATTGCATCCAAGCAGATGGCTTCATCATCAAAGAACACTTCTACTGCGATGTCTGCAGTCAATTCATCTCAGGGCATTCCACCTTTGCCTCCACCACCTTCTGGATCTCAGAAAAATACCGAGAAGAAACCAACTCCCATTTTCTCAAAACCTCCAACTTCTTCTGCTTCTTATACTCCTACTACTAGTGACTTGTTTACTCTGATTTTGCAGATGAAGGAGCATATACGTCAGTAGGATAAGACCAATGAAAGGATTCTTAGAGAAATTGGAGACATCAAGAAACAGAAGAGATCGGCAGAGGATCATTCCCCATTGATGCCCAGATCTTTGAATTTCGATACTCCGGTTATAACTTCTCAGCCTTCAGTGGTTCCTGTCACACCCCAACCGATGGCGGAATCATCGGGGCGCGGCACTGAGCGAAACAGATTGTCCAGAAGTTTCCACAACAACTATTATTACAAATTCAGTTAAATGATACGTCCCATACCGTATCCCAAATAAATAAACAAGTTATCATAGAAAGCAACTAGGCAAATAAATTCCGTTCCGACAACTCAGATTCAAATATTATTACAGGAATTGTTTATCTGCTTCTAGACCCCTATTCTGTTGACTTTCTGGCTGTAATGCCAGAGGACAAGATCTACAGACAACTATGCCTTAGACGCTTGTTCTTGGCAGACAACTATTTGTTGGGGGCTTCTAGAAACTTATTCAAGCCTCGCTTTCCTAGCAGATAAGCATCCTAATTACCTGTCACATACGTTAAAATAAAGTCAATACATGAAATGTAAAGGTGAGCACACAAGTTTGATAATAGCATATAAAGTTCGAATAGTTTACGCATAACCAGGCACGTACATAGAGGAAAACGATGCATGTTAATTATCGACATGGGACCATCGATACCAACGACTGCGGGTTGACCGTCCGAGACGGTTCGCAATACATGATTACCACCGTAATCCATGCAAGTAATTGTCCTTAACAACCCCCGTGTGAACGGGTGCTGAGTCCAAACTATAGTACTATGTTGCTAAGGCAGGTAGATAGCACTCCACGTGTAAACATAATAAACAGCAATCATTTAGTCAAGTAGCACATGCAAATGGTCAGCATTCAAATAGTTTGTGTTTGATTGTGATTTGATAGGTAACGTATGTAACACCCAAAAGTGCTAAAAGAAAAAAGGGATCGAGTATACTCACAGTGATTGATTGTGGATTGAAGGGAGCGCTGAGAGTAAGATTAGCCTGAATAGTTCGATAGCGCAACAGTAAGTAACGCGGAAAGGTAAACAAGTGTAAATGGATCGAATCGGCTGGTCGATCGAATGGCAGGTTCGATCGAACGGGCTGTTCGGTCGGCTGGTATGTCCGGGTGGACAGTCCTGTTCGATCGGCCGGTAGGCTCGATCGGCTGGACCATTCGAGTGGATTGTTTCTTCCTCTGGTGTGTTTGTGTTTGAGGATTTGAACTTTTGAAGTTTTCGTTGTAGTATTTGAGAACACTGAAGTGTTCCTATCTTTCAAGTCGATCGATCGAACAGTTCGTTCGATCGGCTAGCTCACTCAATCGGCTAGCTCACTCGATCGGCTAGGAATTTCAGAATTAGTCCTCAACTGAGTGTCACTCGATCGAACAGTCTGTTCGATCGGCTGGCATTCCCTACTACGAACGAGTTGTGAAAACGATTAAGTGTTGAAGCATAGTATCTCATGATCCGAACAGTAATGTTTACTAATCGAGTGACATATTCGATCGAACACTACTTCGTCAATACTATACCTCAAAAGTTTGGAAAAGTGGGACGCCATGTGCTACCCGATCGGCTGGCCCGGTCGATCGGCTGGTGTGTCCGATCGGCTGGGCTGTTCGATCAGCCTAGCCGTTCGGCCAGCAAGTCTGACCTGGTCGGCCTTTCGTCTAACACTTGGTCGTCTGGTTTCTTGTTATTATATCGAGGTAGTTTGATAACGAGTTGAACTATGATACCTTCGTTCTTACTCGTCTCTCCGGTTCGGATAGGAATCACCCAAGTCCGGCCGGTGAACGATTCGGAACGTTGTTTTTAGAGTCTAACCCGAAATCGGTGAACCTTGGTCATATAGAATCCAAATCTTGAACCTTTTAACTTGTTAGAATGATTAGTTAGCCGGTTCAAGCTCCGTTTCTAGCGGTTTGAAGGCATTGAGTGTAAAAGAGTTGAAAGAAAGTTGGGATTCCTTCTTTCAATCCCTCACAACTTGTGAATGTTTAGATCTTTGATAGATCTTAACTTGTTTATGTGGAAATCGGTTAGATCTAAGCTAATCATAGTTGAATGAGGCCAAAACATGATGTTCTTCAAGAACACCATGATGACATCACCCAAGAACACTTAGATCTTGGTGATTTCACGGTTAGAATCCAAGTTTTGAAAGATAGAAAGGTGTAGAATCAAGTAATGATAAAAAAAGTACAAGAATTAGAGTGAAAACTTACCGGGATTGAGAGAAATATGAGAAAAGGTGAAGAATAGGAGCTGGCCGGTCAGAACTTTCCAAAAGTGGAAATGAAGACAAGGACAGCCCTATTTATAGGCTTCCAAAAGAGGAAAGTGGCAGCCGATCGGCTAGGAGCTCCGATCGAGTGGGCTGCTCGATCGGCTGGCAAGATGCTAGCCGATCGGCTGGCCTGTTCGATCAGGTTGCCTCCTGTTCGATCCGCGACACACCTTGAGTATTTTGCGACGATTTTCGATGTTTCGATTTCGATGAACGATGGTACGAATACGATAGAGTTCCCAGTCAAATTACTTTTAATCCCAACCACTATATCTAACATACAATCTTCTATAAGTCACGTTTCGATGTCGTTTTCGATTGAGTTCGATTGCCTTTCGAGTTTCGATTTGATTTTCGATTGATTACCACACCAAACATAAAGTAAACACGCACAAGTAACACATAAGGCACACACACAAAACTTTAGCATGGTTTTCACGAAGAAAGTCCATGCCTATTATGACATCAAAACTTCCGAGTTGCATCGGAATAAGGTCGATTGGGAAGATGTGATTGTTGAGTTCGAGAGTACAATCACGGAGTACAGAGTTAACGGCAATGGTTCTTCCTGTAGCAACTTCGACTTCGAATGACGAGGGTAGATAAGAGCGCTTATGACTAAGGAGCTTCTCGAATTCAAATGACACAAAGCAGTTATCGGCTCCAGTATCAAACAAACATGATGCATAAATACCATTCACAAGGAACGTACCATTAACCACGTTGTTATCCGCCTGAGCCTGGCGGCATTGATGTTGAAGGTTCGGGCATGGGCTGCTTGTTGCTGTTGCTGAGGCTGCTGTTGTTGCTGTTGCTGTTGTTGCTGCTGGGGATCTTACTTAACCACCCTATTCGGGCACCTGTTTGCAAAGTGGTTAGGGTCACCACATGAAAAGCAGACTCGAGCATTGACTGCAGGTGCTGGAGCTGCTTGTTGGCCTTGAGGGGCAGGGAGTAGAGCTTGGTTGACAGTAGCTTGAACTGGGGCTTGACGAGGACCATAGCGACAGTTCGCAGTGAAATGACCGTACAGGTTGCAGTGAGCGCAAAAACGACAAGCTAGACCCACTGGATGATGATACGAACATGTCGGGCAGAGTGGGTGAGGGCCTGTGTATGCACGCTTTGCTGGCGGTGCATTGATCACTGGGGCTGAGCGCCGGTGCTGCTGCTGTTGAACTGGTACGACTTGTAGAGGAGTAGCGGTTGTTGCGGCAGCACAGCTCTTGTTGCTGGAGCTGTTATTGTTGTTGTTCTTCTTCTTCTTCCTTCTCGATGACTTGGAGGATTGAGCAGGTGAGTCGGTGGGTGCTGCAGTGGCTTGATGCAGAGACTTGGTTGGCTTATCCCAGAAACCAGCTTTTACTCGCTTATCATTGATCTCAGCGGCGAGTAGGTAGGTTTCTTCAATCGTTGCTGGCTTGGCGGCGTGAACAAAGTCGGCTACACAGTCGGGCAGAGCTCGGATATACTTCTTGATGGCTTGATCTGAGGTCTTGACTTGGTCAGGACAGATGATGCTAAGCTGCTTGAAGCGAGCAGTGAGAGCAGCGTTGTCTCCATCCTTCTGCTTGATTCCCCATAACTCGTCCTCCAGCTTTTGGCGCTCATGAGGAGGGCAGAACTCTTCGATCATAATCGCCTTCAACTCCTTCCATGATAGCCCGTAAGCTGCATCATTTCCGCGCTTGTTTCGTTCGGCCGTCCACCAGTCTAGAGCACGGGACTGGAAGACCCCTGTAGCATTTAGAGTGCGGAGATGTTTAGGACATCCGCTCTGGCGCAGAGTGACTTCAACCGAGTCGAACCAGTGAAACATGGCTGTTGGACCATCTTCGCCAGTGAACTCTTTTGGTCCGCACGCTTTGAACTGCTTGAAGCTGAAAGCAGCCTTGCTCGATTCCTTAGGGATTTTGGCTCGGGATTCTTCAGACGACTTACTAGCATTTTCATACACCTCACTCACAGCTTTCTCCACGGTTTTGGAGATGATCGCAGCGAGACGTCGGTCTCTCTTCTCTTGGCGAGTCAAATGGTGTCGGGATCCAGACGACGACATGGTCTACATTAGACATCGTCACGAGACTCAACACAACGAAATCGAATCCTAATTACCTGTCACATACGTTAAAATAAAGTCAATACATGAAATGTAAAGGTGAGCACACAAGTTTGATAATAGCATATAAAGTTCGAATAGTTTACGCATAACCAGGCACGTACACAGAGGAAAACGATGCATGTTAATTATCGACATGGGACCATCGATACCAACGACTGCGGGTTGACCGTCCGAGACGGTTTGCAATACATGATTACTGTTAGGGCATGAATTTTATGCTAAGGATCATCTATCCTGAGTCTGGGCATGGATCACGGTCCTTAATGGATGATGCGCATAGTCTGAGGATCCAGAGTCTGAGGATCACGCGTCTGAGGATCACGAGTCTGAGGATCAGGATCCTTTATGTTTTGCATGTTTTTAATGTGTAAATGCAGGTAATGGACGTAGTGGACCACTTCTTTGCGGGAATCTCGTGGAATATGCTTCCTAGGCATGTGCATAATGAGGAAATAACCGTTAGTGGTGGTCATGGGTGACTTCCACCTTTTTCGGGAAGTTAGTTACTTGTTTTTTTTCTTATCTTTTAAGGGGAAAATGAGCTCAATTAAGGCACAATTCGTACACACCACACAAACAACACACAACACTCGAATTCTCTGCAAACACTTAGCAAAAAACACACACTTACACTAGAAATTCATTGTATTGAGCTTGTTTTCTTCCGAAGTTGTACAAGGATCACTGCTGTTTTTGCAATATAGTTGGTGATCGGTAGTTTCCATCACCCGAGGTTTTTTCTGCCGGAGATCTTCTAAAGATCAAGGGCTTTTTCCTCGTATAAATCTCAGTGTTCATCGTTGATTTCATATACTTGTTCATACAATTAACCAAGCATCATACCCCATAACAGAGAGTTTGGTTGCATTATCCTTGTGTGATTTTTGACCAAAACAGTTTGGTGCCCACCGTGGGGCAATTGGTGCTTCAATTCTGAGAAATTTTGTTCATTTCATTCATTTCGGTTCATTACCTTCAACCACATGGCTTCTCCAGCGGAGAACACTCCAAGCTCTATGTCGGCGGTCACTTTTTCACAGGGCATTCCGCCTTTGCATCATCTCCCCCTTGCATTCCAGAAGAATGCTGAGAATTCTCCGAAAAAGACAACCCCCGTTTTCACAAAACCAACTGTTGTTTCTTCCTCTACACTTACTAACAGCGATTTTTATGCTTTGATTGTGCAGATGAAGGATCACATGCAGCAGGTCAAAACTAATGGCAGGATCCTTCGCGAAATTGATAAAATCAGCAGAGGATCACTCCCCTTTGATGTCGAGGTCGCTGAATTTCGACACTCCGGTCATAACTTCCCAGCACTTTGCAGCTCCACATGTCCAATACCAGGGTGGATCAACAGGAATACGTTCTGGATCATCGGCAATGTCTTAGGCTCAAGGATCCTCTTTCCAGCCTTCAGGATCCTCATTTCAGCATCAGGGATTCTTCACCAATTTAGGAGAATGCATGGGGACACAGCCAATTCAAGGATCCTCACAGGTTTAAGGATCCTCGCAGGTTCAAGGATCCTCTCAGGTTCAAGGATCCTCGCAGGTTCAAGGATCCTCTCAGGTTCAAGGATCCTCTCAGGTTCAAGGATCCTCGCAGGTTCAAGGATCCTCTCAGGTTCAAGGATCCTCGCAGGTTCAAGGATCCTCTCAGGTTCAAGGATCCTCGCAGGTTCAAGGATCCTCTCAGGTTCAAGGATCCTCTCAGGTTCAAGGATCCTCTCAGGTTCAAGGATCCTCTCAGGTTCAAGGTTCCTCCTTCCAGGTTCAAGGATCTTCATCTCAGGTTTCTGGATCCATGGATTATCCTCCAAGACCTACATTCATAGCACTTCAAGGATCCAACATCTTCCAGGATCAAGGATACTTAAGGAGTGTGCAACCCGGAAGTTCAGATGTTTATCTAGGAGACTTCATACCAATGCAGACCATTGCTTCCTCCAGTCCCTCGATTATGCCAGAATCCCGCCAACATGGATTCACATCTGGAATTCCAAACTTGAATCATTCAGGAGAGATACCGAAGAGGTTTCAGACACCAAATCTGGTTGCTTGTGCAAGGGCTTTGGATCCACACTTACCGGATCAACATTAAAATGGCTGCTAAGTCTTCCTCCTTACTCTATTACTTCATTTGCTAATCTAGTTAATTTGTTTAATAGCCAATTTTCATGTAGTAGAAAATTTGAACGATTAACTAGTGATCTATATAGGGTAACACAAGGTCAAAATAAATCACTTAGAGATTACATCACTAAGTTTAGTAAAGAATCCTTAGATATCCCTAACTTGGATATAGCTACGGCTGTAGAAGCCTTTAAAATGGGTTTACTTAGGGATTCAATGTTCTATGATGATCTTGTCTTGACCCCTTGCAGGAACTTAGATGAGCAAAGAAACAGGGCCCTTAGGTTCATCCGTTTAGAGGATGACAAAAGGATCCATGAGAGATTGTCAGGATCCTCGAAGCAAGACAAATAAGGATCCTATCTCAAGGATAACTGATCTAAGCAATACTCCAAGCATGATGACCAAAGTGTGCATGCTATGGAACAAGAGGAAGATGATCAGGATTATCCTCCTATTTCTGAATATTGTTTTTCTGCTGATAATCATGAACTAATCCTTTCTATGCAGAGTTTAGGTGACAAGGTTAGGTGGCCAAGGAAGAATGACAAACCGTCTGCCACCGAAGACGAATCGAAATGGTGTGCTTACCATGGGGATTCTGGTCATCTCACAGATGAGTGCATAGCATTAAGGAAGGAGATAGGTTATCTTTAGAGCAAAGGATACTTGAAGGAATTGCTTGGAAGGAAAAAGTCAAGGATCAAGTATCCTGAGAAAGTTCCTGAAAAAGCTCCTCCTCCACCATCCGATGCTTGAATCATCCATTTCATCTCTGGAGGTTCTCAGCAGCTAAGAGACGTGCAAAGGAAACAAAGATGGAGAATGGGGGCAAACCTGTTCGGACCTCCATCCTTACCCAGCAGAAAGTGATATC
This sequence comes from Helianthus annuus, assembly GCF_002127325.2. NCBI lineage: Eukaryota > Viridiplantae > Streptophyta > Magnoliopsida > Asterales > Asteraceae > Helianthus > Helianthus annuus. Next base: position 28,031,823 of record NC_035447.2, read on the forward strand.
ATATGATGAGGATAACTGTGCGGACATTCAGGATTCTCATCACGACGGTGTAGTTATTACATTATTTATATCTAACCATTTTGTTCGCAGGATTCTCATTGATGGGAAAAGCTCAGTGAGCATAATCCAGTTGGATGTCCTCAATAGAATGGACATCCTTGAATCCGATATTGTCCAAAGATCATCTATCCTTGTGGGATTCAGTGGAGAGACAAAGATTACATTGGGGGACACCGAACTTCCTATCTACATAGAGGGAGTGAATTATGTTAAAAAAAATTCTATGTTATTGATTGCTTATCTTGCTGTAATGTTATCTTTGGCAGGCCATGGATACACGAAATGAAGGCAATCCCTCTCAACATATCATCAATGTGTCAAGGTCCCAACTCTATGAGATATGGTGAAGATAGAAAGTGATCAGCAGGAGGCAAAGAACTGTTACACTTCTTCAATGAAGCCAACCTCCAAGGAGCAAGACATCATGGAGGCAAGAGAGCAAGACGTCAAGGATATTATGTTGAACCCAGAGGGTCCTGAATCCAAAATTTTTATAGGATCTGGGATCCTAGACAGTATTGAGCAGGATTTAGTATCCTTCTTGGAAAGAAGAAAATCTACCTTCGCTTGGAAACATGAAGATATGACAGGAGAAAGTTTGCACTTGAAAGGAATGCCATTATCCAAGAAGAGGTAGACAAATTGCTCAAGGCAAGTTTAAGTGGACTGATAAGCATGAAGCTGCACTTAAGGTTCTTAAGGATCATCTATCCTCAGCACCAGCCCTGATGAAACCAGAAAATGGAGAATCGTTATCCTTATACTTAGCTATTTCAGCTAAAGCAATAAGTGTGATCCTAGTTAAGGATCATGAAGGCTCTCAACATCCGGTTTACTATGCAAGTAAAATTCTACTTGATGCTGAGGCCAGGTATTCTCATTTAGAGAAATTAATTCTTGATTTAATTATGGCTTCTGCTAAACATGGACATTATTTTGAAACTCACACCATTATTGTGAAAACTAACATTTCTATCAAGAATGTTCTCAGGAAAACTGAAATGGCAGGTAGAATGGCAAAGTGGATAGTCAAGCTTAATGCATATGACATTAAGTATGAACCTAGGACTGTCATCAAGTCCGAAGCTTTAGCTGACTTTGTGGCTGATTTCAGTAGTGATCTACAAAGGGAAGCTGAATTAGAAGTTCAACAACTTGAGAAGACCAAGGATCCTTGGACACTCTTCACGGATGGAGCTTCAAATGTTAAAGGAACTGGACAAAGCACACTACTAAAATCGCCACAGGGGGACATTATACCCCAATCCATTGCATGTGAATTCCAAACCACTAATCATGAGGCAGAGTATGAGGCCTTGATAGCAGGTTTGCAATTAGCTAATAATATGAGGATCAGGTATCTTCAAGTATATGTAGATTCTCTATCAATTACTAATCATTATAACAGTTCTTACACTGTCAAATGTGAAAAGCTAATCAAGTACTTAGAAATAGTCAGGAAACTGGCAGATTCTTTTGCTTTTTCAGTCTACCACAGGTACCCAGGGAAGAAAATGCAGAAGCTGATGCTTTAACTAACCTTGGATCATTCCTAAAGATGCCAGAAGATGTGAAAAATACTCATCACCCATGTTTTAACTCCTGCAATTGAGGATCACGTAGCCATGGAGATAGTGGAGGATTCTGCAATCATACCTGGTGATCCTGCACAGTCGAATTCAGGATCCTGGATCCTTCCAATCCTAATATATATACAACATGGAGAGATCCCTACAGGACAAAATCCTAAAGCTTTCAAAGTCAAGGAGACTGTGGAAACCACACTGGGGGCAAAGCACTATTCTCAAGGATCCTTAGAACAGGATACTATTGGCCTACCATGAAGATGTATGCTGTGGAATACACAAAGAAGTGTGATGCTTGTCAAAGACACAGTAATATTCTACACCAACCAACATAACATCTGCATCCTAAGAAGAAGCTTTTGCTCAAAGTCAGAAAAAAGGAAATGGCTAGTTATCAACAAAGAATGGTTGGAGCGTACAACAAGAATGTCAGGATTAGAAGATTTCAAGTTGGTGATTTTGTGCTAAGAAAAGCATTCCAGAACACTACAAATCCTTCTGATAGCAAGCTAGCACCAAAGTGGGAAGACCCCTATCTAATTGAAGCTGAATCAGGAAAGGGGGCATATCATTTGTTAACAATGGATGATGATCTCCTACCAAGAGCTTGGAATGCTGTTCATTTCAAAAAATACTTTAAGTAAGAAGGATCAGGGATCCTCAGCGATACCGGTATTCTGATTAAGGATCCAGGATCCTCAAAGGATATATGATTCTACATTTGGTAACACATTACTTTCATTTTCATTTTCATTCATTTTATACTTATTACTTATCATAAGTTAAAGATGTTAATCAGTTAACATCTATTTTCACAAAGTTTAAGCTTTTGCAGAGTTGTTATCATTTTACAGAAGATCAAAGTGGTTGGCCAACCCTCCAAAGTTTTGGGCTTGTCCCCAGTTTGGGCCTGTCCCCAGTTTCGCCAGTAGCGCACGATGATCCTGGTGCAGTTCAAGGCAGTGCGACCAGTACTCGTTTTAGGGGCTGACAATTTCATTGTACTGGCTGTACCCTACGTATAATGGTAGACGTACCATACATCCGTTCCTAAGGTTTCTAACGTTTTCACGTTAGCTAAGGTTTCAGCATTTTCATGTCGCTCAAGTTTGGATAGTCGCCAGTGATGGCCGTACTCCAGTTTACATCCGTTTATATGGGCTTGACCCCAGTTTACATTCGTTTATATGGGCTTGACCCCAGTTTACATCCGTTTATATGGGCTTGACCCCAGTTTACATCCGTTTATTTGGGCTTGTCCCCAGTTGCTAACTTTTATCTTATATTGACTTAGTCCCAAGTTATGTTCTATTTCAGGTTTTTGAAGTTAAACAACCAAGGATCCTTGATCCATACCTCTTACTAAGGTTTGTCTTATGGTTATCCTGATTATAATATTAAGGGTTAGGATCCTAACTTGGATTCTCAGGTATGATCCTTAACTATTTTGATTTAATTTATTATTCACTTGAATAACCCTTGTACTTTGACAACTGAACTTATGATTCTTAACATATACTACCTTTTGGAATCTTTCAACTATAGGATATTTGTTCCTGGACCATATCCTAAAATTTTTCATCTAATTTGTTCAACTTTTCTTATTCAGACAAGTGTATATTAAAACAATTGAAAATCTAAAGGATAAACAAGGATATCAACACAAAATCGCCAAAAAGTTAAAAGTTTTATTAACAAAAGGATTAAACCTTTTAAGGTTGTCAAAATTGCCAACCCACGTTTCTACCAGCAAAACGTGGCCCGTCCACATGGGTTGGCAAAGGGTGTCCATTGTTTACGGGTCTTTGTAGTGCAGAAAATAAAAGACGGAAGGATAACGAGTGGCTTCATCCCCCAAACAGAGGATCCATCCACCATCCATTATCCTGCCTATTGTTCAAGGATCCATGATCCTTCACGCTAGAAACTACTGTCTAAAGTTATACAAGTTCTGACGATAAGGATCCTTGATCCTAGAAGCTTTACTTTTCATAGTTTGCTTATTCAGTAATAATTTACGAGGATATAGAATCCTAACTTGGATTCTCTGGTATGTTATATTTTAACTTTTTCTAAGCTGTAAGTTGTCTCTTATCCTTTTTGGTTAAGGATCATTGATCCACATTTGTTCGAACACTTCAAGTTTTCTGTTAAAAGCTTAACATTATCATCAGATTTCCAATAACTTTCTAGTTGTTTGGCGATGATATCTTTGAAAATAGAAAGCATACATGAAAAATAAAGAGGAAAGAAACAACAACAGTTGTAGCTAAAAATGTTTAATGTCATTACCCATTCATTGTGTATCAAATCATCTGGCCTGGATTTCACCAGCAAAACCGTGGACCATCCACCCAGGCCGGACATGGCTATCTAACAGTTAAAGTGTCTATGCAGAAATTTAAGTGCAGGAAGGTTAATAGCATACGATGTAGAAGGATTCATTCTCCACAAACAGAAGGATCTTCTTGTCTGTAAAGGCACTTGAGGAGTTATCTCTAACTCTATATTTTGCAATGATGATTATAGAAGGTCTTATCAGTGACGACAGGCAGTGTAACGACTGTTTACTAGCAGCAGCGGCTAATCCACTACTAATGGAAATATGACAGCTGTGAATCCTTATCACAACTGCCATATTGGGGGCAATTGTCAGGGCATGAATTTTATGCTAAGGATCATCTATCCTGAGTCTGGGCATGGATCACGGGTCCTTAATGGATGATGCGGATAGTCTGAGGATCCAGAGTCTGAGGATCCAAAGTCTGAGGATCACGCGTCTGAGGATCAGGATCCTTTATGTTTTGCATGTTTTTAATGTGTAAATGCAGGTAATGGACGTAGTGGACCACTTCTTTGCGGGAATCTCGTGGAATATGCTTCCTAGGCACGTGCATAATGAGGAAATAACCGTTAGTGGTGGTCATGGGTGACTTCCACCTTTTTCGGGAAGTTAGTTACTTGTTTTTTTTCTTATCTTTTAAGGGGAAAATGAGCTCAATTAAGGCACAATTCGTACACACCACACAAACAACACACAACACTCGAATTCTCTGCAAACACTTAGCAAAAAACACACACTTACACTAGAAATTCATTGTATTGAGCTTGTTTTCTTCCGAAGTTGTACAAGGATCACTGCTGTTTTTGCAATATAGTTGGTGATCGGTAGTTTCCATCACCCGAGGTTTTTTATGCCGGAGATCTTCTAAAGATCAAGGGCTTTTTCCTCGTATAAATCTCGGTGTTCATCGTTGATTTCATATACTTGTTCATACAATTAACCAAGCATCATACCCCGTAACAGAGAGTTTGGTTGCATTATCCTTGTGTGATTTTTGACCAAAACAATTACCACCATAATCCATGCAAGTAATTGTCCTTAACAACCCCCATGTGAACGGGTGCTGAGTCCAAACTATAGTACTATGTTGCTAAGGCAGGTAGATAGCACTCCACGTGTAAACATAATAAACAGCAATCATTTAGTCAAGTAGCACATGCAAATGGTCAGCGTTCAAATAGTTTGTGTTTGATTGTGATTTGATAGGTAACGTATGTAACACCTAAAAGTGCTAAAAGCAAAAAGGGATCGAGTATACTCACAATGATTGATTGTGGATTGAAGGGAGCGCTGAGAGTAAGATTAGCCTGAATAGTTCGATAGCGCAACAGTAAGTAACGCGGAAAGGTAAACAAGTGTAAATGGATCGAATGGGTTGGTCGATCGAATGGCAGGTTCGATCGAACGGGCTGTTCGGTCGGCTGGTATGTCTGGTTGGACAGTCCTGTTCGATCGGCCGGTAGGCTCGATCGGCTGGACCATTCGAGTGGATTGTTTCTTCCTCTGGTGTGTTTGTGTTTGAGGATTTCAACTTTTGAAGTTTTCGTTGTAGTATTTGAGAACACTGAAGTGTTCCTATCTTTCAAGTCGATCGATCGAACGGTTCGTTCGATCGGCTAGCTCACTCGGTCGGCTAGGAATTTCAGAATTAGTCCTCAACTGAGTGTCACTCGATCGAACAGTCTGTTCGATCGGCTGGCATTCCCTACTACGAACGAGTTGTGAAAACGATTAAGTGTTGAAGCATAGTATCTCATGATCCGAACAGTAATGTTTACCAATCGAGTGACATATTCGATCGAACACTACTTCGTCAATACTATACCTCAAAAGTTTGGAAAAGTGGGACGCCATGTGCTACCCGATTGGCTGGCCCGGTCGATCGGCTGGTGTGTCCGATCGGCTGGGCTGTTCGATCAGCCCAGCCGTTCGGCCAGCAAGTCTGACCTGGTCGGCTTTTCGTCTAACACTTGGTCGTCTGGTTTCTTGTTATTATATCGAGGTAGTTTGATAACGAGTTGAACTATGATACCTTCGTTCTTACTCGTCTCTCCGGTTCGGATAGGAATCACCCAAGTCCGGCCGGTGAACGGTTCGGAACGTTGTTTTTAGAGTCTAACCCGAAATCGGTGAACCTTGGTCATATAGAATCCGAATCTTGAACCTTTTAACTTGTTAGAATGATTAGTTAGCCGGTTCAAGCTCCGTTTCTAGCGGTTTGATGGCATTGAGTGTAAAAGAGTTGAAAGAAAGTTGGGATTCCTTCTTTCAATCCCTCACAACTTGTGAATGTTTAGATCTTTGATAGATCTTAACTTGTTTATGTGGAAATCGGTTAGATCAAAGCTAATCATAGTTGAATGAGGCCAAAACATGATGTTCTTCAAGAACACCATGATGACATCACCCAAGAACACTTAGATCTTTGTGATTTCACGGTTAGAATCCAAGTTTTGAAAGATAGAAAGGTGTAGAATCAAGTAATGATAAAAAACGTACAAGAATTAGAGTGAAAACTTACCGGGATTGAGAGAAATATGAGAAAAGGTGAAGAATAGGAGCTGGCCGGTCAGAACTTTCCAAAAGTGGAAATGAAGACAAGGACAACCCTATTTATAGGCTTCCAAAAGAGGAAAGTGGCAGCCGATCGGCTAGGAGCTCCGATCGAGTGGGCTGCTCGATCGGCTGGCAAGATGCTAGCCGATCGGCTGGCCTGTTCGATCAGGTTGCCTCCTGTTCGATCCGCGACACACTTTGAGTATTTTGCGACAATTTTCGACGTTTCGATTTCGATGAACGATGGTACGAATACGATAGAGTTCCCAGTCAAATTACTTTTAATCCCAACCACTATATCTAACATACAATCTTCTATAAGTCACGTTTCGATGTCGTTTTCGATTGAGTTCGATTGCCTTTCGAGTTTCAATTTGATTTTCGATTGATGACCACACCAAACATAAAGTAAACACGCACAAGTAACACATAAGGCACACACACACGTATAACAATACCAAAATTCGCATAATTCGAGTCTCGAGTTCGATTGTTTGTTAGATCGGCTTGATTATTGATTAGTCAACTTTATCACTTTGTTACTTCCTATCATTCACAGTCGTAGGTCGGTTCGCTTTAAAACACATTCGATTACTTCGATTCTTGCTGATTACAACACTTCACATAATACAACTAAAACATAAAATCGACTATCCACTGTCAAAGAAAGTCAAAGTTGACTTGGACTTTGACTTTGACATTCGAAAACACGGGGTGTTACAGCCTCCCCTTGTTTAGGGAATTTCGTCCCGAAATTAGGTCGAAGGCTACACAACACCGTGATTTACCAATTTGATGCTTCAGATCTATTTATTTAAACAACTGCGTGTACTTGGCCTTCATGTCGCTTTCGAGTTCCCAAGTGAACTCCACGCCTCGTTTGCCTTCCCATCGGACCTTCACGATCGGGATGCGAGAGCGCCTAAGTTGCTTGGTTTGGCGATCCATGATTTCGACAGGCTTTTCCATGAAGTGTAGTGTTTCGTTGACCTGAAGATCGTCGAGCGGTACGATTAGATCATGATCAGCAAGGCATTTTCGGAGGTTAGAGACGTGGAAAGTCGGGTGAACGTTACTGAGTTCCTCCGGTAATTCGAGTCTGTAGGCAACTTTTCCGATTCTTTCCAGAATTCTAAAAGGTCCAACATATCGAGGCGCTAGTTTCCCTTTCTTGCCGAATCGGACTACACCCTTCCAAGGTGATACCTTTAGGAGTACGTAGTCACCAACTTCAAATTCAAGGGGCTTGCGTCTTTTATCGGCGTAACTTTTCTGTCTGTTCCGAGCTTTTACCAAGTTGTCTCTAATCTGGTGGATTTTGTCAGTCGTTTCTTGCAGAATCTCGGGACCGGTTAGTTGCGAGTGACCGATCTCGTGCCACACAATAGGCGATCGACATCTTCTACCATACAAAGCCTCGAAAAGTGCCATTTGGATGCTGGCATGATAGCTATTATTGTACGAGAATTCCACCAATGGCAGGTGTTTGTTCCAACTACCACCAAAATCTATAACACACGCTCGGAGCATGTCTTCAAGAGTACGGATCATTCTTTCAGTCTGTCCGTCGGTTTGAGGATGGAATGCAGTACTCAGATTAAGCGACGTACCAAGGGCCGCTTGAAACGTTTCCCACAATCGCGAAGTGAACCGAGCGTCACGATCTGAAATGATGTCACGAGGCGTACCATGATTACGAATGATCTCGTCGGTGTAGATTTGGGCTAGTCGTTCCACTTTGTAGTCTTCTCGTATTGGCAAAAAGTGGGCTGATTTCGTTAGACGATCAACTATAACCCAAATACTGTCGTGACCTGATGGCGTGGGCGGGAGTTTCGTTATGAAATCCATAGCTATACTCTCCCACTTCCATATAGGTATCGGCGGTTGTTCGAGTAAGCCAGAAGGTCTTTGATGTTCAGCCTTGACTCTTGCACAAGTTAAACAGCTTCCAACATATAGAGCGATATCCCGTTTCATACCCGGCCACCAGTACTTATAACACAGGTCCTGGTACATCTTGTCTGCACCGGGATGAATAGAATATCGGGACTTGTGGGCTTCGTTCATGATAATCTTTTGCAAATCGGTCCGCTTAGGGATCCAAATTCGGTCCAGATAATAGAATATCCCATCTGATTTGCTTACTAACTGAGCTCCATCGTGATAGATTCTTTCTCTCTTCAATGTACGCTCGTTAAAGCAAGCATGTTGAGCTTCACGAATAAGGGTTTCGAGGTTATGCTGGGCTTGGATGTTTCGGGTACTGAGCACGTAACTCTTTCTGCTGAGCGCGTCAGCAACCACATTCGCCTTGCCTGGGTGATAACGAATCTCACAGTCGTAATCGTTGAGAAGTTCTACCCATCGGCGTTGACGCATATTAAGCTCTCTCTGATTAAAGATGTGTTGTAAACTCCTGTGATCAGTGTAGATCGTACACTTAGTGCCATACAGGTAGTGTCGCCAAATCTTCAATGCAAAGACAACCGCGCCTAGCTCGAGGTCATGGGTTGTATAGTTCTTCTCATGGATCTTGAGCTGACGAGATGCGTAGGCTATAACCTTGTCTCGCTGCATGAGGACACAGCCGAGACCAAGGTTAGAAGCATCACAGTAGACAATGAAGTTGTCGCTTCCGTCGGGCAACGTAAGAATCGGTGCGTTGCACAGCATATGTTTGAGAGTTTGAAAGGCAGTCTCTTGTGCGTTTCCCCACACAAAAGGCTTGTCCTTATGAGTAAGAGCAGTAAGTGGCACAACGATCTTGGAGAATCCTTCAATGAATCGTCGATAATAGCCCGCTAGTCCGAGAAAAGAACGAACTTCAGACGGGTTCTTAGGCGTAATCCAGCTTTTGATGGCTTCAATTTTCGCAGGATCGACATGGATACCCCGACTATTCACTATGTGACCCAGAAATTGAACCTCCTCCAACCAGAATTCGCACTTGGAGAACTTGGCGTAGAGTTGGTTTCCCTGAAGTAACTCGAGAACCTAACGTAGATGTTGCGCGTGTTCGGCTTTCGATTGGGAATAGATCAAGACATCGTCGATGAACACGATGACGAAACGGTCAAGGTAAGGCTTACACATGCGATTCATTAGGTCCATAAAAACCGCGGGTGCGTTGGTTAGACCAAAGGGCATAACAACAAATTCGTAGTGGCCATAACGGGTTCGAAAAGCAGTTTTAGGTATGTCTTCCTCTTGAATCCGTAGCTGATGATATCCTGAACGTAGATCGATCTTAGAGAAACATACTGCACCTTGTAGCTGATCAAACAAATCGTCAATTCGGGGCAAGGGGTATCGGTTCTTAATGGTTAGCTTATTCAATTCCTGATAGTCGATGCACATCCGGAACGATCCGTCCTTCTTTTTGACGAAAAGGACTGGCGCGCCCCAAGGAGAGGTGCTTGGGCGAATAAAGCCTTTTCTGAGTAATTCCTGGAGTTGGCTCGAGAGTTCCCGCATTTCGGATGGAGCGAGTCGATATGGGGCTTTGGCAACGGGGTTAGCTCCAGGAATGAGGTCGATACGGAAGTCGATATCACGACTTGGTGTCCGGGAAGATCGTCAGGGAACACCTGAGGAAATTCACAAACCACTGGAACGTCTTTGACTTCAACTTTCTTTTTCTTTCCCTTCTCCGCTACTACAATATTGGCCAAGAAAGCTTGGTATTCCTTGCGGAGATACTTGCTGGCTTGAATACACGACATAAGCTTGAGACCTTTCGACGTTGTTTCACCGTACACACACAATAGATCACCATTCGCGAGCGAGAATCGAATCATCTTCTCGAAGCACACAACTTCAGCATGGTTTTCACGAAGAAAGTCCATGCCTATTATGACATCAAAACTTCCGAGTTGCATCGGAATAAGGTCAATTGGGAAGATGTGATTGTTGAGTTCGAGAGTACAATCACGGAGTACAGAGTTAACGGCAATGGTTCTTCCTGTAGCAACTTCGACTTCGAATGACGAGGGTAGATAAGAGCGCTTATGACTAAGGAGCTTCTCGAATTCAAATGACACAAAGAAGTTATCGGCTCCAGTATCAAACAAACATGATGCATAAATACCATTCACAAGGAACGTACCATTAACCACGTTGTTATCCGCCTGAGCCTGGCGGGCATTGATGTTGAAGGTTCGGGCATGGGCTGCTTGTTGCTGTTGCTGAGGCTGCTGTTGTTGCTGTTGCTGTTGTTGCTGCTGGGGCTCTTACTTAACCACCCTGTTCGGGCACCTGTTTGCAAAGTGGTTAGGGTCACCACATGCAAAGCAGACTCGAGCATTGACTGCAGGTGCTGGAGCTGCTTGTTGGCCTTGAGGGGCAGGGAGTAGAGCTTGGTTGACAGTAGCTTGAACTGGGGCTTGACGAGGACCATAGCGACAGTTCGCAGTGAAATGACCGTACAGGTTGCAGTGAGCGCAAAAACGACAAGCTAGACCCACTGGATGATGATACGAACATGTCGGGCAGAGTGGGTGAGGGCCTGTGTATGCACGCTTTGCTGGCGGTGCATTGATCACTGGGGCTGAGCGCCGGTGCTGCTGCTGTTGAACTGGTACGACTTGTAGAGGAGTAGCGGTTGTTGCGGCAGCACAACTCTTGTTGCTGGAGCTGTTATTGTTGTTGTTCTTCTTCTTCCTTCTCAATGACTTGGAGGATTGAGCAGGTGAGTCGGTGGGTGCTGCAGTGGCTTGTTGCAGAGACTTGGTTGGCTTATCCCAGAAACCAGCTTTTACTCGCTTATCATTGATCTCAGCGGCGAGTAGGTAGGTTTCTTCGATCGTTGCTTGCTTGGCGGCGTGAACAAAGTCGGCTACACAGTCGGGCAGAGCTCGGATATACTTCTTGATGGCTTGATCTGAGGTCTTGACTTGGTCCGGACAGATGATGCTAAGCTGCTTGAAGCGAGCAGTGAGAGCAGCGTTGTCTCCATCCTTCTGCTTGATTCCCCATAACTCGTCCTCCAGCTTTTGGCGCTCATGAGGAGGGCAGAATTCTTCGATCATAATCGCCTTCAACTCCTTCCATGATAGCCCGTAAGCTGCATCATTTCCGTGCTTGTTTCGTTCGGCCGTCCACCAGTCTAGAGCACGGGACTGGAAGACGCCTGTAGCATTGAGAGTGCGGAGATGTTTAGGACATCCGCTCTGGCGCAGAGTGACTTCGACCGAGTCGAACCAGTGAAATATGGCTGTTGGACCATCTTCGCCAGTGAACTCTTTTGGTCCGCACGCTTTGAACTGCTTGAAGCTGAAAGCAGCCTTGCTCGATTCCTTAGGGATTTCGGCTCGGGATTCTTCAGACGACTTACTAGCATTTTCATACACCTCACTCACAGCTTTCGCCACGGTTTTGGAGATGATCGCAGCGAGACGTCGGTCTCTCTTCTCTTGGCGAGTCAAATGGTGTCGGGATCCAGACGACGACATGGTCTGCATTAGACATCGTCACGAGACTCAACACAACGAAATCGAATCTCACCTCACACGTCTAGACTACTAAAGCTTAGAATCACGTCGAATCACATATTTCGCAACATATAGGCACATAATCACAGATACACATAATCATAGAACACAGAGGTACACAGAGCATAGAATCACAGAAGTAGAGAAGCACATATGCACCTAAGTACCTAGAGCGCAAAACACAGAAACACGTAAATACCTAGGTACTTAATCACTCAGGTAGTCAGAAAACAGAAACCTATCCTTCAAAGTTCGCGTGTCGTTCGATTAGTATGTCGAATAGCATCGTATAGCATAGTCTACTTAGTCGTATAGCACATCATATCGTAATATCGTTTAGATTGCAGCAACTGGGGATCGATTAGGGATAGAATAACAGTACAAGTCGTGTGTGTCGATTGAAATGATAGCAAAATCAAATATCATCCCAAAATAAAACAGAGAAAGCAAATATAAACACAAAACAGAGAAAGCACGCATAAACACATAAAATCAACAAGTCATCAGAGTACGCGGTTGCTGTTCTCAGAATCGAAACACATAAAATCGAGAGATAGATTGTCTGCGGCTACTAGACATCGACTACCCAAGGCAACTCGACTATTCGTAGTAGACTTGTCATCACTTTCGACTCTAGAGGTCGTGTTTCTGTCTCGATTCTTGGGCATTCCACACGCGCTTCCTAGGTCATACTTGTGAGTTCAGGTCGTTGGAGTCCGTCGAAGCCTTGGTGAGATGAATAAAATACAGAGCAAACTGCTAAGGTGAGGGTTTCACCCCTTGGCTTAGCAATTTCTTCCTTGTTTTTAGTAAAATAGAGAAGAAATTTTCATCAAAATGGGGGTTTCACACCTGATTTGGTATAATTCTCCTCGTTTATTGGCGAAAATGTCGAGATGAAGGAGTAAAATCCCCATAAGTCAGGAAATTTAGTCGGGAGTTTGCGGTTTTCACACCTATTCCTGACTGAATCGCCTGATGTTAGTTGAAAATTTGAGTGCAGTGATAGTGAAGAATTATAGAACAAGCACATAAACTGGGTCTGATGGTTCCTAACTATAGTCTAGGTCTCTAAGACAGCGACCCGGACTAGGTCGTGTCTGCCTAATTCCCTATAGTTATGGCTCTGATACCAATCTATCACACCCCAACCGATGGCGGAATCATCGGGGCGCGGCACTGAGCGAAACAGATTGTCCAGAAGTTTCCACAACAACTATTATTACAAATTCAGTTAAATGATACGTCCCATACCGTATCCCAAATAAATAAACAAGTTATCATAGAAAGCAACTAGGCAAATAAATTCCGTTCCGACAACTCAGATTCAAATATTATTACAGCAATTGTTTATCTGCTTCTAGACCCCTATTCTGTTGACTTTCTGGCTGTAATGCCAGAGGACAAGATCTATAGACAACTATGCCTTAGACGCTTGTTCTTGGCAGACAACTATTTGTTGGGGGCTTCTAGAACTATTTGTTGGGGGCTTCTAGAAACTTATTCAAGCCTTGATTTCCTAGCAGATAAGCATCCTAATTACCTGTCACATACGTTAAAATAAAGTCAATACATGAAATGTAAAGGTGAGCACACAAGTTTGATAATAGCACATAAAGTTCGAATAGTTTACGCATAACCAGGCACGTACACAGAGGAAAACGATGCATGTTAATTATCGACATGGGACCATCGATACCAACGACTGCGGGTTGACCGTCCGAGACGGTTCGCAATACATGATTACTGTTAGGGCATGAATTTTATGCTAAGGATCATCTATCCTGAGTCTGGGCATGGATCACGGGTCCTTAATGGATGATGCGGATAGTCTGAGGATCCAGAGTCTGAGGATCACGCGTCTGAGGATCACGAGTCTGAGGATCAGGATCCTTTATGTTTTGCATGTTTTTAATGTGTAAATGCAGGTAATGGACGTAGTGGACCACTTCTTTGCGGGAATCTCGTGGAATATTCTTCCTAGGCACATGCATAATGAGGAAATAACCGTTAGTGGTGGTCATGGGTGACTTCCACCTTTTTCGGGAAGTTAGTTACTTGTTTTTTTTCTTATCTTTTAAGGGGAAAATGAGCTCAATTAAGGCACAATTCGTACACACCACACAAACAACACACAACACTCGAATTCTCTGCAAACACTTAGCAAAAAACACACACTTACACTAGAAATTCATTGTATTGAGCTTGTTTTCTTCCGAAGTTGTACAAGGATCACTGCTGTTTTTGCAATATAGTTGGTGATCGGTAGTTTCCATCACCCGAGGTTTTTTATGCCGGAGATCTTCTAAAGATCAAGGGCTTTTTCCTCGTATAAATCTCGGTGTTCATCGTTGATTTCATATACTTGTTCATACAATTAACCAAGCATCATACCCCGTAACAGAGAGTTTGGTTGCATTATCCTTGTGTGATTTTTGACCAAAACAGTTTGGCGCCCACCGTGGGGTAATTGGTGCTTCAATTCTGAGAAATTTTGTTCATTTCATTCATTTCGGTTCATTACCTTCAACCACATGGCTTCTCCAGCGAAGAACACTCCAAGCTCTATGTCGGCGGTCACTTTTTCACAGGGCATTCCGCCTTTGCATCATCTCCCCCTTGCATTCCAGAAGAATGCTGAGAATTCTCCGAAAAAGACAACCCCCGTTTTCACAAAACCAACTGGTATTTCTTCCTCTACACTTACTAACAGCGATTTTTATGCTTTGATTGTGCAGATGAAGGATCACATGCAGCAGGTCAAAACTAATGGCAGGATCCTTCGCGAAATTGATAAAATCAGCAGAGGATCACTCCCCTTTGATGTCGAGGTCGCTGAATTTCGACACTCCGGTCATAACTTCCCAGCACTTTGCAGCTCCACATGTCCAATACCAGGGTGGATCAACAGGAATACGTTCTGGATCATCGGCAATGTCTTAGGCTCAAGGATCCTCTTTCCAGCCTTCAGGATCCTCATTTCAGCATCAGGGATTCTTCACCAATTTAGGAGAATGCATGGGGACGCAGCCAATTCAAGGATCCTCACAGGTTTAAGGATCCTCGCAGGTTCAAGGATCCTCTCAGGTTCAAGGATCCTCGCAGGTTCAAGGATCCTCTTAGGTTTAAGGATCCTCTCAGGTTCAAGGATCCTCGCAGGTTCAAGGATCCTCGCAGGTTCAAGGATCCTCGCAGGTTCAAGGATCCTCTCAGGTTCAAGGATCCTCGCAGGTTCAAGGATCCTCTCAGGTTCAAGGATCCTCGCAGGTTCAAGGATCCTCTCAGGTTCAAGGATCCTCTCAGGTTCAAGGATCCTCTCAGGTTCAAGGTTCCTCCTTCCAGGTTCAAGGATCTTCATCTCAGGTTTCTGGATCCATGGATTATCCTCCAAGACCTACATTCATAGCACTTCAAGGATCCAACATCTTCCAGGATCAAGGATACTTAAGGAGTGTGCAACCCGGAAGTTCAGATGTTTATCTAGGAGACTTCATACCAATGCAGACCATTGCTTCCTCCGGTCCCTCGATTATGCCAGAATCCCGCCAACATGGATTCACATCTGGAATTCCAAACTTGAATCATTCAGGAGAGATACTGAAGAGGTTTCAGACACCAAATCTGGTTGCTTGTGCAAGGGCTTTGGATCCACACTTACCGGATCAACCTTAAAATGGCTGCTAAGTCTTCCTCCTTACTCTATTACTTCATTTGCTAATCTAGTTAATTTGTTTAATAGCCAATTTTCATGTAGTAGAAAATTTGAACGATTAACTAGTGATCTATATAGGGTAACACAAGGTCAAAATAAATCACTTAGAGATTACATCACTAAGTTTAGTAAAGAATCCTTAGATATCCCTAACTTGGATATAGCTACGGCTGTAGAAGCCTTTAAAATGGGTTTACTTAGGGATTCAATGTTCTATGATGATTTTGTCTTGACCCCTTGCAGGAACTTAGATGAGGAAAGAAACAGGGCCCTTAGGTTCATCCGTTTAGAGGATGACAAAAGGATCCACGAGAGATTGTCAGGATCCTCGAAGCAAGACAAATAAGGATCCTATCTCAAGGATAACTGATCTAAGCAATACTCCAAGCATGACGACCAAAGTTTGCATGCTATGGAACAAGAGGAAGATGATCAGGATTATCCTCCTATTTCTGAATATTGTTTTTCTGCTGATAATAATGAACTAATCCTTTCTATGCAGAGTTTAGGTGACAAGGTTAGGTGGCCAAGGAAGAATGATAAACCGTCTGCCACCGAAGACGAATCGAAATGGTGTGCTTACCATGGGGATTCTGGTCATCTCACAGATGAGTGCATAGCATTAAGGAAGGAGATAGGTTATCTTTAGAGCAAAGGATACTTGAAGGAATTGCTTGGAAGGAAAAAGTCAAGGATCAAGTATCCTGAGAAAGTTCCTGAAAAAGCTCCTCCTCCACCATCTGATGCTTGAATCATCCATTTCATCTCCGGAGGTTCTCAGCAGCTAAGAGAGGTGCAAAGGAAACAAAGATGGAGAATGGGGGCAAACCTGTTCGGACCTCCATCCTTACCCAGCAGAAAGTGATATCATATGATGAGGATAATTGTGCGGACATTCAGGATCCTCATCACAACGGTGTAGTTATTACATTATTTATATCTAACCATTTTGTTCGCAGGATTCTCATTGATGGGAAAAGCTCAGTGAGCATAATCCAGTTGGATGTCCTCAATAGAATGGACATCCTTGAATCCGATATTGTCCAAAGATCATCTATCCTTGTGGGATTCAGTGGAGAGACAAAGATTACATTGGGGGGCACCGAACTTCCTATCTACATAGAGGGAGTGAATTATGTTAAAAAAAATTCTATGTTATTGATTGCTTATCTTGCTGTAATGTTATCTTTGGCAGGCCATGGATACACGATATGAAGGCAATCCCTCTCAACATATCATCAATGTGTCAAGGTCCCAACTCTATGAGATATGGTGAAGATAGAAAGTGATCAGCAGGAGGCAAAGAACTGTTACACTTCTTCAATGAAGCCAACCTCCAAGAAGCAAGACATCATGGAGGCAAGAGAGCAAGACGTCAAGGATATTATGTTGAACCCAGAGGGTCCTGAATCCAAAATTTTTATAGGATCTGGGATCCTAGACAGTATTGAGCAGGATTTAGTATCCTTCTTAGAAAGAAGAAAATCTACCTTCGCTTGGAAACATGAAGATATGACAGGAGAAAGTTTGCACTTGAAAGGAATGCCATTGTCCAAGAAGAGGTAGACAAATTGCTCAAGGCAAGTTTAAGTGGACTGATAAGCATGAAGCTGCACTTAAGGTTCTTAAGGATCATCTATCCTCAGCACCAGCCCTGATGAAACCAGAAAATGGAGAATCGTTATCCTTATACTTAGCTATTTCTGCTAAAGCAGTAAGTGTGATCCTAGTTAAGGATCATGAAGGCTCTCAACATCCGGTATACTATGCAAGTAAAATTCTACTTGATGCTGAGGCCAGGTATTCTCATTTAGAGAAATTAATTCTTGATTTAATTATGGCTTCTGCTAAACATGGACATTATTTTGAAACTCACACCATTATTGTGAAAACTAACATTTCTATCAAGAATGTTCTCAGGAAAACTGAAATGGCAGGTAGAATGGCAAAGTGGATAGTCAAGCTTAATGCATATGACATTAAGTATGAACCTAGGACTGTCATCAAGTCCGAAGCTTTAGCTGACTTTGTGGCTGATTTCAGTAGTGATCTACAAAGGGAAGCTGAATTAGAAGTTCAACAACTTGAGAAGACCAAGGATCCTTGGACACTCTTCACGGATGGAGCTTCAAATGTTAAAGGAACTGGACAAAGCACACTACTTAAATCGCCACAGGGGGACATTATACCCCAATCCATTGCATGTGAATTCCAAACCACTAATCATGAGGCAGAGTATGAGGCCTTGATAGCAGGTTTGCAATTAGCTAATAATATGAGGATCAGGTATCTTCAAGTATATGTAGATTCTCTATCAATTACTAATCATTATAACAGTTCTTACACTGTCAAATGTGAAAAGCTAATCAAGTACTTAGAAATAATCAGGAAACTGGCAGATTCTTTTGCTTTTTCAGTCTACCACAGGTACCCAGGGAAGAAAATGCAGAAGCTGATGCTTTAACTAACCTTGGATCATTCCTAAAGATGCCAGAAGATGTGAAAAATACTCATCACCCATGTTTTAACTCCTGCAATTGAGGATCACGTAGCCATGGAGATAGTGGAGGATTCTGCAATCATACCTGGTGATCCTGCACAATCGAATTCAGGATCCTGGATCCTTCCAATCCTAAGATATATACAGCATGGAGAGATCCCTATAGGACAAAATCCTAATGCTTTCAAAGTCAATGAGACTGTGGAAACCACACTGGGGGCAAAGCACTATTCTCAAGGATCCTTAGAACAGGATACTATTGGCCTACCATGAAGATGTATGCTGTGGAATACACAAAGAAGTGTGATGCTTGTCAAAGACACAGTAATTGTTAGGGCTGGATTTTTATAACTTGTGATCCTTACATGCGATCCTAATCAGTGATCCTTGTTTCTTTGGCAGATAGTGATCCTCAGAAGAGATCCAGGGACAGGATCACGGACCATCCTAGGGATCCTCATACTAACGATTGTTCTCTTTGGATTTAATGTTATCTTGCAGGAATTTCGAGTAGGATCTGCTCTTAGCAACGTAAACAAGGAACCTGTCACGCTACTTTGGCATATGCATAATCAAAGATGGACGTTATGGACAATATGGAAACTCAGCACAATTAAAGGGCGATAATTTAGGCTAAATTTACTTCTATTCTTGAAGGGGTAACGAGCTAATAGTTAGGTTATTTACCTAAAATACGACCACACACACTTGTATAAGTAGCACTCTTCAACATTCGGAAGAAACAACATATTTCTCACACGCTTTGACACACGATACTATAGTGATCCTTGTACTTAGCTCGTTGCCATCCGAAGTTGTAAAAATATTGTTTGTTATATTGTAGTTTGGTGATCGGTAGTTTCCATCACCCGAGGTTTTTTATGCCGGAGATCATTCATTGATCAAGGGCTTTTTCCTCGTATAAATCCTTGTGTCATTTGTGTATTTTACATCAAAGTGATCCTTTACTTTGTTCAACATACCAAGCATCATTCCCCGTTTACATAAGAGTTTGGTTGCATTATCCTTGTGTGATTTTTGACCAAAACAGTTTGGCGCCCACCGTGGGGCAATTGGTGCTTCATTCATAAGAAAATTTTCTGTTGGTGATCATTCCGGAAGTGTTGCATGGCTTCATCGTTGAAGAATACTTCCACAGCGATGTCTGCAGTCAATTCATCTAATGGCATTCCACCTTTGCCTCCACCACCAGCTGGATCTCGGAAAAATGCTGAGAAGAGACCAACTCCTATCTCCTCTAAACCATCATCTTCTGCTCTAACTTCTTCTATTCCCAGTACTAGTGATATATTTACTTTGATTTTGCAGATGAGGGATCGTATGCAGCAGCAGGATGAAACTAATGACAGGATCCTCAAGGAAATCGGAGATCTCAAAAGGCAAAAGAAAACGGAAGAGGATCATTCCCCACTGATGCCCAAATCTTTGAATTTTGATACTCCGATGGTTACTTCTCAGCCATCAGAGGTCCCAGGCATTCAACATATAGGAGGACCAAAAGGATTGCACCTCAGCTCAGCAATAGTGACTCAGGCATCAGGATCATATTTCCAACCGGCAGGATCCTATACTCAGCATATGGGATCCTTCATGAACTCAGGATCCTCCTTCGTTCCAGGATTATCCCAGGTTCAAGGATCCTCCTTCGTTCCAGGATTATCCCGGGTTCAAGGATCCTCCTTCGTTCCAGGATTATCCCAGGTTCAAGGATCCTCCTTCGTTCCAGGATTATCCCAGGTTCAAGGATCCTCCTTCGTTCCAGGATTATCCCAGGTTCAAGGATCCTCCTTCATTCCAGGATCATCCCAGGTTCAGGGATCCCTTCAGATACCAGGATCCTTGAAGAATTTGCAAACAGGAAGTCCAGATGTCCATCAAGGAGATTTTATTCCAATGCAGACCATCGCTTCCACTGGTCCATCCATCATCCCAGAATCCCAGCAATATGGATTCACATCCAATGTTCCTAACTTGAACCCGATGGGAGGTAACACTTTTAATAATCCTCTTACCACTAACCATGGATTCATGCAGGATACAGGTATCAATCATGCTATGGCCAGAGAACTACAAAAACTGAAGGATATGATATCAAGTGTTCCAGGGGTAGTCAAACCTATCCCGGAGATTGCAGATGGAAGCCATAAGGTATCTCGTTTTGCACCACCAATTTGTGATGCTGAGATACCCAAAAGGTTCCATATCCCTACTATGAAGCTGTATGATGGTACAACGGATCCTGAGGAACACATAGCACAATACAGGGAGAGAATGGAGATCAATCCAATTCCAGAAAAGTTAAAGGAAGCATGCCTATGCAAGGGATTTGGATCCACTCTTACTGGATCAGCTCTTAAATGGCTGCTAAGTCTTCCCCCTTACTCTATTACCTCATTTGCTAATCTAGTTAATTTATTCAATAATCAATTCTCTTGTAGTAGAAAATTTGAAAGATTGACTAGTGATTTATATAGGGTAACTCAGGGTCATAATGAATCATTAAGGGATTATATAACCAAATTCAGTAAAGAATCCTTGGACATTCCCAACTTGGATATGGCCACAGCTGTTGAGGCCTTCAAAATGGGATTGCTTAGGGATTCATTGTTCTATGATGATCTTGTTATGACACCATGCAGGAACCTAGAAGAAGTAAGAACTCGTGCACTCAGGTTCATCCGGCTAGAGGATGACAAAAGGATCCAGGGGAGACAAGTAGGATCCTCAAAACAAGAAAAGCAAGGATCCTCTTTCAAGAGCAATAAATTCAAATCCTACAATAGAACTGACAACCAGAACGTGCATGCTGTTGACGAAGAAGAGGATGATAAGGATTATCCTCCGATTTCTGAATATTGTTTTTCCGTTGATAACCATGAACTAATCCTTGCAATGCAGAATCTAGGAGAAAAAGCCAGATGGCCCAGAAAAAATGACAAACCAGCCGGAACTAAAGACAAATCAAAATGGTGTGCATACCACGAGGATTTCAGGCATTTAACTGAAGAATGCATCGCGTTGAGAAAGGAAATTGGATATCTGCTAAGCAAGGGACATTTAAAAGAGTTGTTGGGGAGAAAAAAGCAAAGGACTCAGGATCCTGAAAGGATCCCCGAAAAAGCTCCAGCCCCTCCGGCAAATGCACAAGTGATGAGGATGATCGCATTAACATTCAGGATCCTCATCATGATAGTCTAGTCATCACTCTCTTTATCTCTAACCATTTTGTCCGCAGGATCCTTATTGACGGAGGAAGCTCAGTGAATATTATCCAACTCGATGTTCTAAAGAAGATGGGTATCCCCGAATCAGATATCACTCCAAGATCCTCCGTGCTTGTGGGATTTAGTGGCGAAACTAAGAAAACCCTGGGGGACATCAAACTCCCAATTTATGTGGAAGGATTACATAATTATCAAAAATTTTGTGTTATTGACTGTTTGTCTTGTTGTAATGTTATCCTTGGCAGGCCCTGGATACATGACATGAAGGTAGTCCCATCCACCTACCATCAATGTGTAAAGCTCCCTAGCCCATGGGGAATAATCAAAATCGACAATGATCAGCAGGAGGCTAAGGATTGTTACACCTCGTCAATGAAACCAGCCTCGAAGCCAAGGGAGCAATAGCAATTACAGTATCCTCCAAGGAATGTCTTGGAGGCGAGAGAGCAGGATGTGGACGAAATCCTTTTGGATCCTAATGATCCTGAATCAAAAATCTATATCGGATCAGGGATCCTTGGCAAGATGAAAGAAGACATAGTATCCTTCCTCAAAAGAAGAAAGTCTACCTTTGCATGGAAACACGAGGATATGACAGGTATATCTAAGGATATTATCACTCATAAACTTGGCATTGACAGGTCAATCAAACCAATCCATCAAAAAAGGAGGAAGTTTGCACCGGAAAGAAATTCCATTATCCAGGAAGAAGTAGAAAGATTACTTCGAGCAGGTATGATTAGAGAGGTAAAGTATCCAAAATGGCTAGCCAATGTGGTCGTTGTTCAAAAGAAAAACGGAAAGTGGAGGGTATGTGTCGATTTCACTGATTTGAATAAGGCATGTCCCAAGGATCCTTTCCCATTACCCCACATTGACTCCATGGTGGATGCAACGGCGGGTCATGAACTGTTAACCTTTATGGATGCATCATCTGGATTCCAACAAATTCAGATGGAACCATCTGACCAAGAGGATACGGCTTTTATGACCCCAACCGGTTTATATTGTTATATTGCTATGCCATTTGGATTAAGGAATGCAGGTGCAACATATCAAAGACTGGTAAACATGATGTTCAAAGACCAGATTGGACAGACTATGGAAGTATACATAGACGATATGGTCGTAAAATCCAAGAAAGCTGAGGATCACCTAAGGGACTTGGAGGAAGCATTTGATATCCTTGATAATTATAACATGAAGCTTAATCCTTCAAAATGTCACTTCGGTGTTAAAGCAGGCAAATTCTTAGGATATATGGTAACTCAGAGGGGCATTGAAGCAAGCCCGGAACAAATCAAAGCATTGGTGAATATCAAATCCCCTGCCAATGCTAAGGATGTGCAAAGGCTAACAGGCAGGATAGCAGCTCTAAACAGATTCATATCCAAATCCTCAGAAAGGTGTAAGGAATTCTATGATATCCTAAGGAAGAACAAGAAATTTGAGTGGACTGAAAAGCATGAGAATGCTTTACAAGCCCTCAAAGCATACATGTCCTCAGCTCCAGCATTGATGAAACAAGAAAAAGGAGATGTGTTATCCTTATACCTTGCGGTATCCTCAAAAGCAGTAAGTGCAGTCCTTGTTAAGGATCATGAAGGTACACAATATCCTGTCTATTATGTAAGTAAGAGTTTACTTGATGCTGAATCCAGGTATTCACACCTTGAAAAACTTGTCCTTGCATTAATTATGGCATCTACTAAACTAAGACATTATTTTGAAACCCATGTTATTGTTGTTAGAACTAATTTTCCAATTAAGAATGTCCTCAGGAAACCAGAGATGTCCGGAAGAATGGCTAAGTGGGCAGTAAAGCTTAGTGCCCATGATATAAGATATGAGCCCAGAACAGCCATCAAATCTCAAGCATTAGCAGACTTTGTGGCTGATTTCAGTAGTGATCTACAAAAGGAAGCCGAATTGGAGGTCCAGCAGCTGGATGAGACCAAGGATCCTTGGATACTACATACTGATGGATCCTCAAATGTCAAAGGCACAGGGCTCGGCATACTACTAAAATCGCCACAGGGGGACATAATACCCCATTCCATAGCTTGTGAATTCCAAGCCACTTATAATGAGGCTGAATATGAAGCCTTAATCGCTGGTTTGCAAATTGCTAAACATATGGGGATCAGGTATCTTGAGGTATACGTGGACTCATTGTTAATCACTAATCACTTTAATGGATCCTATGCTCTTAAAGGTGAAAAACTAACCAAATATTTAGAGATAGTCAAAGAATTGGCACTCTCCTTTGTTTCTTTCAGTTTAACACATGTACCAAGGGAAGAAAATACAGAAGCTGATGCATTGGCCAACCTAGGATCATCTTTGAAGATCCCAGAGGATATAAGTATCCCCATCATCCATATCCTGGCTCCTGCTATTGAAAATCAGGTGGCCATGGAAATAGAAGAGGATTCTGCAATGATCTCTAGTGAGGATACTCAATCTTATTCAGGATCATGGATCTCACCACTCATGAGATACTTACAACACGGGGAGATTCCTATGGGAGAAAATCCTAGGGCTTTCAGGATTAAGGTATCTCAATTCACAATCTTAAATAATGTGCTATATAAGCGATCTCTTGCAGGACCATATTTAAGATGTATCGAGGATCCTGAAGTTCAAGAAGTTTTAAAAGACTTCCATGAAGGAGACTGTGGCAACCACACTGGGGGCAGGGCATTATTCTCAAGGATCTTAAGGACAGGATACTACTGGCCAACTATGAAAAAGGATGCTGTAGAGTATGCTAAGAAGTGTGATCCTTGTCAAAGACACAGCAATATCCTTCACCAGCTGGCAGAATTTCTACATCCTATACCATCCTCTTGGCCATTCATGAGATGGGGAATGGATATAGTTGGCAAGCTCCCTAAAGCACCTGGTGGAAAAGTATTCATGCTTGCTATGACTGACTACTTCTCCAAATGGATAGAGGCTGAAGCTTTTGCCCAAGTCAGAGAAAAGGAAGTTATATCCTTTATTAAAAGAAACATCATAACTAGATTTGGCATTCCTTCTGAAATTGTATGTGATAATGGTTCCCAATTTATTGGGAGCAGGACTACTAACTTTTGTGACAGCTGGGGGATTAAGATAATAACATCAACACCAGTCCACCCACAAGCTAATGGTCAAGTAGAATCATCCAACAAGATCATCATCAACAGTCTAAAGAAGAAACTTGGATCCAAGAAAGGGAAATGGGCTGAGGAATTGCCTTATGTGCTTTGGGCTGATAGGACAACCCCCAAGAATGCTACTGGTCAAACACCCTTCTCTTTGGTGTTTGGGGCAGAAGCAGTGATCCCAACAGAAATGGTGGTTCCAACTGCTAGAACAAGTACCCGTGATCCTGAGGAGAATGATGCAAACCTGGCTCAAGACTTGGACACTATTGAAGAAATCAGGGACCTGGCTAGGATAAGGATGGCTAGCTACCAACAAAGAATGGCTGGTGCTTACATGTCACACCCCGATTTCCACGTGTCTCACCGATGGGCCCGGTGGGGGATTACCGTGACGATGTTGGCAACAATATAGTCAAACCACACAATTATATAATGCACAGCGGAAGCATAAGATAAATATATAAACCCAACCTCTGGTTGTAATATCAAAAGTATTACAGAAGTTGAATATATCCACAGCGGATCAAAATAATAAAATATTGTTCATTCAGATACGGCATCGAGTTTGCGAGACTATTCATGATGCTTAGGCAGCTAATACCAGCCAATTTCGTATAGTACCTGCATTTAATCTTTTTGGGGAAAATACGTCAGTTTACACTGGTAAATACATTCAACTGACACATATGAAAATGTTTATTTAAAATTGATTTGAATGCACAAGGCACAAACTCTTTTATAACTTGGGAAAATTATAATAAAATCTTGTGAACGTTTTACATGTTCTTTTATGCGTTCAGTAGCCCGGGTCGTGCCGGGTTAAAGATTTATAGACACACCACGTTTGCGTAAAACCGTAGTATAAAAACCAACGGCTACGTCTTTTAATTTAATGTCGACACTTTATACCGGGTGTACGCCTACACCGGGATGTCGATGGTCGTGGCCATTTCGTAAAATGATGCCAAGGATATCCGGGACAACGGTCATTAAACCCCCCCAAAGGCTTATAAGCAACAAAACTGTTTAAATGAGCCGATCATATTATTTAATTAACCACCTAAGCGATGGGAGAATATAATGCTCAATCAAGCGGTATTAATATACCGTAACCCAAGCCCATATAGGGGAAATAAGTTAAAGTATTTACCTTTGCAAGTATATTTCCTTAATTTGGATTAAATCACCGATAGCTTTTACTGGGGCTCCTAATCTGGAACGAAGGTTTTAATTAACCTCTTAGAATCCTAACGAGTCGTAATAATGGCCGTAGCCTAGACCGGTTGGTTCCGATATATATATAGATATGGTTTAATCGCGTGAAAGGCGAAAACCGAGAATGGAGTGTGATTCTGTCCCAACAAGTTCAGAGACTTGTTTTATATGGGTTAATGGTTCACACTCTGGATTTTGGGGTTCAAATGATATTATTTGACCCGTATCGGCTAAATTATGAAAACTAGTTTCATAAGCCGAACCGTGCGCGCAATAGGCGAAACGGTTAACTATGAGAGTCGTACGCTTATTTCCTAAGTCAATATGCCTTAAATGGGTTGTGGTATCAGTAGGATACCTCCCGTGACGCCCGTAACGAGTTTAAGTTAATATTATGCCCCGTAGGGGCTTTTCGGTCATTTTAAAGTCTTTAAAAGAGCTTTTCGAGTTCTACAGGAAATCTGAGTTTCCCGAACAGCTTATTAAGCTTAAAATACTTTATTTATTATTTAAAACCAGTAGCAACTGGAATCGGGTTAAAAGACCTTGTAGAACTCATGTTTTGGCCAAAAAGGGCATATTCGGTATTTACCGAACCGTAGCCATAACCGCAGGTTATGAGCAAGGTAAAAATTATTAAAAATCTTTAAAATTCCCAAAATATTATTTTAATACAGTGGATAAAGGTTTTGGTGACGAAATCTTGGTTTAGATAGGTGTTATGCTAATTGCGCCGTTTATTACAAAAGTTTATTTAAATTGCGCTAATTAGCATAACTCTCATTCTAGACCTCGGATTGACGTGAAACTTTAAGGGCATGCTTATAATTTAATAAGCAAGGTTTTGGTCCGTTCACGTGTCCGAAATACTCGTCTTAATTTTAAAAGGCCGTTACGGTCAACTTTTAGGCGAATGACGGAATTGCGCAAAAGACTCGGATAACTCATGAACCGATCACAGAGGTTTATACCAACATGTGACCTGGTCCTAAGAGAGTCCTAAGGTATATTTATACCTCACTAAAACGGGTCAGAACTGAAGTCAAAGCAAAAGTCAAACTTTTGCGACATTCGGCTCCGAACCGGTTCAATATAGCAAATGGTCGATTCAAACGAGCGCAAACAAGTTTATATACTTAATATCATATTTTATAAGTGTCAAAACAGGTTTCATAACATATACATTACAGATTATGCATAAATCGCTAAAATAGCTTTCTGTTGACTTTTTAACCGCACGTTTGACTCGATATTTGACATAGTTAGAGTGGTGATCAGGGGGAACCTTTTTAGAGGTTTATTACCCACATAATTACCTACTCAAAACTACTTTTGATCCGTCATAAGACTGAACCATTTGCAAGTTATTGTAATGACAACCGTTAGTTACGACGGTTGCGTTTATGAGCTATAACTATGGAAATGCAAGACCATTTTGATTGTGAACGACTTACAGAAGTTGTTTCTTGTTTATAGAGCAGAGAAAGATGCTTGGAGCTTCTTTAGAATGACCAGAGAAGTTGATTTGTGTTGTGTGAATTGTTATGAGCCAATGTGGCTATTTATAGTGAAACTTAGGCTCTAAGATCATTACAACTCATGCTACACTGAGTGTGGATGATGGGCAGATGTCCCCTAAGTGTTATGGGTCGAGCATAGAGTGCCCATGCCCCATTAATTGGTTGTTGGTCGTTCAAAGGGTCCAAAGGTCAAGTAGTTACAATGTTTCTGCATCTGGGCGTCCCACGCGGCCCGCATGGACATTCCATGCTACTTTCACTCGGGCCGCCTGAGTTTAAGAACTCAGACGCGTAATTGAGGTGGCTCGCGGCCCGCCTCAACTTATGTCTAAACCTCACGCGGGCCGCGAGAGGTTAGATTTCCAGAATTTCTAAATCTTTTGAAATGATTACAGAATCTGGTAATTAATAACGAAATATTTCGTAATGATTTACCTGACCTTTCGGGTTTGAAGGGGTAACTTTGCGGTTTGGCCCTCGGTTATTTACCGATAGGGGCCTCGTGTTATATACCCGCATTATAAAGTCCCCGGTTAGTTTATTAATTATTTGGAAAGCCTTAACTTTCACTGTTGACGCTTTTAACCCTTCTCATACGAATTTGAGTATAACTCTTTCGTTTGAAGACGGAACTTCACGGAATTTATACAGTATATTCTAGTGAGCGTATAATACTGTTACGAAGCCTTGGGAACGTTAAAGGGTCACTCAGAGGTAATATTCAACATGTTGACACAGTTAACCCCTGTAGCTCGTAATCTCTCACTTTCTTCCGCGTTTCGTTTCCGTACGATCTATGATTTATTCGTTTGAAGGTTCAAGCGTTATTTAGGGTTACTATACAGTATATTTACCCTTGTTGACATTTATAACCCTCGAATTTATATACTTTCAAGGTTTGTCAAAATTGGTCCTTTATTTAACATCAATGCCACGTGTAAACAAATGACACGTGTTAACACACTATTGGACACAAAAATTCGAGGTGTTACATCCTCACCCCCTTAAAATAAATCTCGACCCGAGATTTACTCAAATAAATAGGGGTATTTTTCTTTCATTGTAGCTTCGACTTCCCACGTATATTCAGGACCTCTACGAGCATCCCATTTGACTTTTACAATCGGTACGTGCTTTCTGCGAAGCTTCTTCACCTGTCGATCTTCGATCGACAAAGGTTTTTCTATAAATTTTAAGCTCTCATCTATATGCACATCTGTGTGTGGAATCACCAATGATTCATCGGCGAAGCACTTTTTGAGATTGCAGATGTGGAACACATTGTGAATTCCATTGAGCTCTTCAGGCAAGTTTAACTTATAGGCGACTGACCCGACCCGTTCAATGACCTCAAAAGGTCCTATGTATCTCGGACTCAGTTTGCCTTTCTTGCCGAAACGCATCACCCCCTTCCAGGGTGACACCTTAAGTAATACCTTTTCACCTACTTCGAAGTGAAAATCCTTACGCTTTGGATCAGCGTAGCTCTTCTGCCTATCGCGGGCAGCCTTGAGACGTTCCCGGATCTGGACAATCTTGTCCGTTGTCTGGAAAACAATCTCTGGTCCTGATAATTGGACCTCTCCTACTTCCGCCCAACAAACAGGCGATCTACATTTCCTACCGTATAGTGCCTCAAAAGGCGCAGCCTTTATGCTGGTGTGGTAGCTATTATTGTAGGAGAATTCGATCAGGGGTAGGTTTTTATCCCAGTTACCACCTAAATCGATCGCACATGCACGAAGCATGTCTTCTAGCGTTTGGATAGTACGCTCACTTTGACCGTCCGTCTGTGGATGGTAAGCCGTACTAAAGTTCAAACGCGTGCCCAAAGATTGCTGGAAACTCTTCCAGAAGTGTGATGTGTATCTAGTATCCCTGTCGGAGATAATAGACACAGGTATGCCGTGTAAGGCTACAATCTTATCAACATAAAGTTGGGCTAACATATCGGAGCTATACGTCTCCTTGATGGGTAGAAAATGAGCTGATTTAGTCAGCCTATCGACTATGACCCATATTGTATCGTTTCCTTTCCTGGTTTTGGGTAACTTGGTTATGAAATCCATAGTTACGCATTCCCACTTCCACTCGGGAAGTTCGGGCTGTTGTAGCAAGCCAGACGGCTTTTGGTGCTCGGCTTTGACTTGAGCACAAGTCAAGCACTTTGCTACATGGGCAACTACAGACTTTTTCAAGCCTATCCACCAATAATTTGCTTTTAAGTCTTGGTACATTTTGTCAGCACCAGGATGGACTGAATATCTGGAACTATGGGCTTCCTGGAGGATAACATCTCGTAGTCCTCCATAAATCGGAACCCATATACGTCCGTTCAATCTAAGAATTCCATCCTTGCTAAGAGTCAACTGCTCCTTAGTTACTCCCAGCTTTTCATTTGGATAGTTAGCTTCCAACACAGCCTCTCGCTGTGCAGCTAATATCCTTTCAATTAAATTGTTCTTGACTTCAATGCTCTTGGCATTGATTCGAATAGGTTTTATCCTTTCTTTCCTGCTCAAGGCATCGGCGACTACATTCGCCTTGCCGGGATGGTACCTGATCTCGCAGTCATAATCATTCAGGGTTTCCATCCAACGGCGCTGTCTCATGTTCAACTCTTTCTGGTTGAACAGGTGCTGGAGGCTTTTGTGATCAGAATAAATCACAAATTTAATACCATAAAGGTAATGTCTCCACAACTTTAGTGCAAATACAACGGCACCCAACTCCAAATCATGGGTGGTGTAATTCTTTTCATGCACCTTTAATTGCCTTGAAGCATAGGCAATCACCTTGCCCTTCTGCATAAGAACACACCCCATGCCCGTGTGTGATGCATCGCAGTAAACTACGAATTCATCTGTACCTTCCGGTAGTGTCAACACAGGTGCGTTGCTTAGCTTTTGCTTCAGTATTTCGAAGGACTCTTGCTGCTTTGGGCCCCAAATGTACTTTTCTTTCTTCTTGGTCAAGGAAGTCAGGGGCGCAGCAATCCTCGAAAAATTTTCAATAAACCTCCTGTAGTATCCTGCTAACCCCAGGAAACTACGGATTTCGGTAGGCGTCTTTGGCTCTTGCCAGTTCATGACTGCCTCTACCTTAGCGGGATCCACTTGGATACCACGCTCACTCACAACGCGCCCTAAAAATTGAACCTCTCGTATCCAGAATTCACATTTCGAGAATTTGGCGTAGAGTTTCTCACGCTGTAGTAATTCGAGAATGCAACGGAGGTGCTTCTCGTGGTCAGCTTGATTCTTGGAGTAGATAAGGATATCGTCGATGAAGACTATGACGAATTTGTCCAAGTATGGCTTGCAAACGCGGTTCATGAGATCCATGAACGCAGCCGGTGCATTTGTGAGCCCAAAAGGCATCACTAGGAACTCGTAATGACCATAGCGAGTCCTAAATGCTGTCTTATGTACATCTTCATCCCTGACCCTTAGTTGATGATAACCCGACCTTAAGTCGATCTTTGAGAAGTAGTTCGCTCCTTGCAACTGGTCGAATAGATCATCGATCCTTGGTAAAGGATATCTATTCTTTATGGTAACTTTATTTAGCTCTCGGTAGTCGATGCACAACCGCATCGATCCGTCCTTCTTCTTTACAAATAGGACTGGTGCTCCCCAGGGAGATGAACTAGGTCTGATAAAACCTTTCGCCAGCAGTTCATCCAACTGGGTCCTCAGTTCTTTCATCTCCGTCGGGGCTAATCTGTAAGGTGCTCTTGCTATCGGAGCTGCTCCAGGAATGATGTCTATTCTGAACTCCACTTGTCTATCTGGTGGCAAACCAGGTAGTTCTTCGGGAAAAACCTTGGGGTATTCAGAAATGACAGGAAGATCCTCGATCTTCGGCTTCGGTTCTTCAATTATCACCTGGGCCATGTAAATTACACAGCCTCTGTTCAAACACCTAGAAGCTTTCAGCATAGATACGTCTTCGGGCAACCCGTACTGCGTATCCCCTCGAATGGTAAGAGATTCACCACTCGGAGTCTTTAAAACTATCTGCCTTTTGCCGCAAATGATTTGGGCCTGATTATGGGATAACCAGTCCATGCCTAGCACAATGTCAAAACCCGCTAATTTGAAGGGAAGTAGAGATAAAGGAAAAGAATGGTTCCTAATGGACATTTCACATCCTTCTAAAACAGTAGAGACGGTTTCTATCGTGCCGTCTGCTAACTCTACTTCGTATTTCGCATCAAGGGTTTTGATAGGCATATTTAGTAATTGGCAAAATTTCTGGTCTACAAAGGATTTATCAGCGCCAGAATCGAATAGTACTCTTGCAAATATATTATTTACGAGGAAAGTACCTGTAAGCACATTGTCGTTCTGGACCGCTTCCTTTGCATCCATGCGAAAAACTCTCGCATTTGACTTCTTTGTTTCTTCCGCCTTCTTGGCATACTTTGGGCAGTTACTCTTGATATGCCCCTTTTCATTACAACCATAGCAGGTTGCATCCTTTATCTTTTTGCACTCCACCGTCTTATGATCCTTGGACTTGCATAGCCCACAGGATGGAGTCTTTTGTTGCGACTGTGAACCAGACGCAAACCTACACTTCCCGGAGTGAGGTTTCTTGCAGACCTTGCAGTGAGGTCTTCCATCAGCTTGCCCCTCCTTCTTTGCCTCCGACCCTCTCTTGCCCTCACCGTTTCCACGGTGCTTTTTCCCAGACTTTCGTGAGGTATCATCCTCACGTTTTCGCTTTTCAGCCTCCTTGCTCCTTTGTGCCCTCAGACGGACAGCATCAAGTGTAAGAGACAAGGAGAGGTCAGTAACTGACCTGAAGGTCGTCAGCCTAGAGGCCTTCACACTGGCCTTGATCGCCGGCTCTAAGCCCCCAATGAAACGGGCAATCCTTCGAGGTTCTGGTGTCACAAGATATGGCACCAGGCGTGACATGGTGTTAAAGCTTGTCAGATATGCTTGACAATCCAGGTTTGTCATCACTAGTGAGAAAAAATCCGCCTCAATCTTCTCAACCTCATGTTGAGGGCAGTAGTTTTCTTTTATGAGGGCAATAAAATCCCCCCATGACATTTTGTATAAGGCAGACTTACCTGAAGCCTGCACCAGCGCTCTCCACCACGCCAGGGCCTCGCCCTTGAACGACTGGGACACAAACTTTACCACGTCCCTCTCAGCGCATCCGCTGATGTCCACAATCGTGTCCATCTCGTCTAGCCAGGTGATACAGTCAACCACACCTTTCTCCCCTGTAAATTCCCGGGGCTTACATGATACAAAGTATTTGTAGGTGCAACCCTTAGCACTGGATGCATCAGTATATTCTTTATCGCGATGAACGCTGTGCTCAGTGGACGAGTGTTTGTCGTCATCTTTCTTGGGTTCAGAGGGTGGTTTGGAGTGTGTCTTTGGTTTAGAGGGTGGTTTTGACACGGTTCTGCCTTGGGACTCAGTATATTGACGATCAATAGCTGCCTGAACAGCATTGTCAATCAGAGCCTTCAGTTGTGCGCCTGTCACATGCACTGGCGTATTGTCATAGTCATCTTCATTTGTGTGGCTGTTCTCTCCATTGGGATCCGCCATTGTAACTTGAATCTGTTACAGAAGATAACAAAATTTTATTCAGGAGATTATTATATAATTGTCTTTTATGACAATTTGTCAACCATGGTACAGAGACCATATTTGGTTAACTTATTATTTCATTTCATATTAGGATTTGAATATACCCTATTTCAGCTATATAAATAGTATTGGCGGCATAAAGCCTAATCATGATGATGTTTTATAATATTAGCCGAGATTTCATAGAATCAAAGGCATAGAGAGTTGAACCGTAGTTCTTTTATCTCTTTCTGACAGGGAGTCATAGACCACCACTGCCTTTTGTCGTTATAAGACAATTAATACGGCCCATGGGCACTACACCTCTAATGGATGTTTTAATATGGTTGGCCCGTAGGCACTACATCTCTAATAGATGTTTTAATAATACTGGCCCGTAGGCACTACATCACTAATGGATGTTTTTATAATACTGGCCCGTAGGCACTACATCACTAATGGATGTTTTAATAAGGTTGGCCCGTAGGCACTACATCACTAATGGATGTTTTTATAATACTGGCCCGTAGGCACTACATCACTAATGGATGTTTTTATAATACTGGCCCGTAGGCACTACATCACTAATGGATGTTTTAATAGTATTGATCACCTTCATTGGTGATTTAACCCACGATTTATAAATCATTTTAGTTGGGTTTTGAAATCCTTAAAGGATTATTGTATAAGAATGACGTGCGTGATTTTAACGAATCACATCTGCCATGATTGTTAACATGCGTACAGAGGTTAACAGGGAATCAGAATCTTTTCAATTAGGTCGTACCATCTTGACTGGATCTTAAAAGACACCAAGCTAGGTTTCACCTTTTAAGATTCTTTATCTAGGCAGATCAATATAAAAGGAATGGTTTTGATTTACATATTAAAACAAAACTCATAACATACATTCCATAATCTCAAATACAATTACATATTGCCCTAAACGGGTCTTTCAAATAGTACATACCTCCATAGAGGTTTTAAAAATAAGTGACAAGTCCACGCAGGGACTAATACGAGATAGATGTCCACGCAAGGACTAAAGATAAGTCCACGTAGGGACTGAAATACGATAAGTGTCCACGCAGGGACTTATTTCAAGTAGAAGTTACATTAGTACAACTATGAAGGGCTAATGGTCACGTTTCTTCTTTTTGCCCTTTAGTAGGTTCGCCAAGCCTTTGAGAAATCCTCGGTGGCTCTTTTTCTCTTCTTCGAACTCTCTCTCCACACGATCTAGTCGATGGAGTATTTCTTCCTGTTCAGGAGGAGAGAAACGTGGTTGTGGCGCTTGATGCGGAACTGGAGGTCTGGGAGGTATTGGATACCCATGAGCTGAGTAGTCCGGTGGTCCCATGTTTCCATGTGCTCCGTCAGGGTAGCGCGCATTATATCTTGCCGACACCACATAGGGGTCGCGCTCATAGCCGTAGTTGTATTGTGCTTGTGACGGTTCGAACGGGTTGTAAGCCGTTGGACCCGTATAAGCAGGTATGGGTTGGTCATACCCAAATGGTGGCGAATTTTGTGCAGCTGGTGCGGAGTTCGCCTCCTGTATAGGACTTGAAGGTCCTTCTTCTTGTAGTGGCGGATAGTGGCTACTACTAGAATGTCGAGGAGTGCTGAAGTGGATACCCCCTCCTCCTCGTGTAGACATACGAGCATTTGTCCTCCTACGCCTTGGCGGATCAGGTATTACTGGTTGCGCCGGTGGCGGAGGTGGTGGCGTAACTGCCTCAAAGCGTGAATCCTCAGAGGGATCCTGTGGATGTCGCGGTTGTTGAGATGTCTGTTGAGGTGGCGTGTAGTACCACTCATGTCGGTCAAACAACGCTTGGAAACTGTCAGGTCCTTGATAGGGCGTTCCATGGAAGGATGACCCATCAGAAACTTCTATCGGATGCGTGGGCGTACCACGCGCAGGTTCAGTTGGATCCTCATCTTCCTCCATGGGATCTTCAGAAAAGTGGTCTTGTGGCCCTAGTGGAACAAAACCTGAAGGTTCCTGTATGTAGTCAGCCGGATTAAACTGACCTATGTAGTAGGGAGTAGGGTCGTCATAATTCCGGTGTGAAACCGAACGTTGTAGAGGTATGAAGGAAGGTTGTGGGTTGTTGGGATCATTCTCTGAGTTTGGCCCAAAGGAGTGCCGGTAGGATGGCGTCGAGCTGTGCGAAGTGGAATGCCTCGCGGGTTCGTAAAGATCTCTTCGTCGTTGTGGCTCTTCGCTCCGTGTCATCGAAGGATGTCTTGTACCTGATGGTCCAGCTTCGTTATCGTGATGTGTCACGACTTCTCCTCTGCCTCTTCTTCCCCTTCCTCTTCCTCGGAATATAACAGGTGGCATTTTCCTGCTCCAAAATTTATTAAAAATCGAATCGAAAATAAAGACAATAAGGAGTATTAATCCGAATTTGTCCTAAGTTCTTGTCTAGACTCAAGTATGTGCAATTGTGTCATTGAGATTAAACGCAATAGGGTAGTGTTTAATTCACTCAACGTTGGCTCTGATACCAACCTGTCACACCCTGATTTCCACGTGTCTCACCGATGGGCCCGGTGGGGGATTACCGTGACGATGTTGGCAACAATATAGTCAAACCACACAATTATATAATGCACAGCGGAAGCATAAGATAAATATATAAACCCAACCTCTGGTTGTAATATCAAAAGTATTACAGAAGTTGAATATATCCACAGCGGATCAAAATAATAAAATATTGTTCATTCAGATACGGCATCGAGTTTGCGAGACTATTCATGATGCTTAGGCAGCTAATACCAGCCAATTTCGTATAGTACCTGCATTTAATCTTTTTGGGGAAAATACGTCAGTTTACACTGGTAAATACATTCAACTGACACATTTGAAAATGTTTATTTAAAATTGATTTGAATGCACAAGGCACAAACTCTTTTATAACTTGGGAAAATAATAATAAAATCTTGTGAACGTTTTACATGTTCTTTTATGCGTTCAGTAGCCCGGGTCGTGCCGGGTTAAAGATTTATAGACACACCACGTTTGCGTAAAACCGTAGTATAAAAACCAACGGCTACGTCTTTTAATTTAATGTCGACACTTTATACCGGGTGTACGCCTACACCGGGATGTCGATGGTCGTGGCCATTTCGTAAAATGATGCCAAGGATATCCGGGACAACGGTCATTAAACCCCCCCAAAGGCTTATAAGCAACAAAACTGTTTAAATGAGCCGATCATATTATTTAATTAACCACCTAAGCGATGGGAGAATATAATGCTCAATCAAGCGGTATTAATATACCGTAACCCAAGCCCATATAGGGGAAATAAGTTAAAGTATTTACCTTTGCAAGTATATTTCCTTAATTTGGATTAAATCACCGATAGCTTTTACTGGGGCTCCTAATCTGGAACGAAGGTTTTAATTAACCTCTTAGAATCCTAACGAGTCGTTATAATGGCCGTAGCCTAGACCGGTTGGTTCCGATATATATATAGATATGGTTTAATCGCGTGAAAGGCGAAAACCGAGAATGGAGTGTGATTCTGTCCCAACAAGTTCAGAGACTTGTTTTATATGGGTTAATGGTTCACACTCTGGATTTTGGGGTTCAAATGATATTATTTGACCCGTATCGGCTAAATTATGAAAACTAGTTTCACAAGCCGAACCGTGCGCGCAATAGGCGAAACGGTTAACTATGAGAGTCGTACGCTTATTTCCTAAGTCAATATGCCTTAAATGGGTTGTGGTATCAGTAGGATACCTCCCGTGACGCCCGTAACGAGTTTAAGTTAATATTATGCCCCGTAGGGGCTTTTCGGTCATTTTAAAGTCTTTAAAAGAGCTTTTCGAGTTCTACAGGAAATCTGAGTTTCCCGAACAGCTTATAAAGCTTAAAATACTTTATTTATTATTTAAAACCAGTAGCAACTGGAATCGGGTCAAAAGACCTTGTAGAACTCATGTTTTGGCCAAAAAGGGCATATTCGGTATTTACCGAACCGTAGCCATAACCGCAGGTTATGAGCAAGGTAAAAATTATTAAAAATCTTTAAAATTCCCAAAATATTATTTTAATACAGTGGATAAAGGTTTTGGTGACGAAATCTTGGTTTAGATAGGTGTTATGCTAATTGCGCCGTTTATTACAAAAGTTTATTTAAATTGCGCTAATTAGCATAACTCTCATTCTAGACCTCGGATTGACGTGAAACTTTAAGGGCATGCTTATAATTTAATAAGCAAGGTTTTGGTCCGTTCACGTGTCCGAAATACTCGTCTTAATTTTAAAAGGCCGTTACGGTCAACTTTTAGGCGAATGACGGAATTGCGCAAAAGACTCGGATAACTCATGAACCGATCACAGAGGTTTATACCAACATGTGACCTGGTCCTAAGAGAGTCCTAAGGTATATTTATACCTCACTAAAACGGGTCAGAACTGAAGTCAAAGCAAAAGTCAAACTTTTGCGACATTCGGCTCCGAACCGGTTCAATATAGCAAATGGTCGATTCAAACGAGCGCAAACAAGTTTATATACTTAATATCATATTTTATAAGTGTCAAAACAGGTTTCATAACATATACATTACAGATTATGCATAAATCGCTAAAATAGCTTTCTGTTGACTTTTTAACCGCACGTTTGACTCGATATTTGACATAGTTAGAGTGGTGATCAGGGGGAACCTTTTTAGAGGTTTATTACCCACATAATTACCTACTCAAAACTACTTTTGATCCGTCATAAGACTGAACCATTTGCAAGTTATTGTAATGACAACCGTTAGTTACGACGGTTGCGTTTATGAGCTATAACTATGGAAATGCAAGACCATTTTGATTGTGAACGACTTACAAAAGTTGTTTCTTGTTTATAGAGCAGAGAAAGATGCTTGGAGCTTCTTTAGAATGACCAGAGAAGTTGATTTGTGTTGTGTGAATTGTTATGAGCCAATGTGGCTATTTATAGTGAAACTTAGGCTCTAAGATCATTACAACTCATGCTACACTGAGTGTGGATGATGGGCAGATGTCCCCTAATGTTATGGGTCGAGCATAGAGTGCCCATGCCCCATTAATTGGTTGTTGGTCGTTCAAAGGGTCCAAAGGTCAAGTAGTTACAATGTTTCTGCATCTGGGCGTCCCACGCGGCCCGCATGGACATTCCATGCTACTTTCACTCGGGCCGCCTGAGTTTAAGAACTCAGACGCGTAATTGAGGTGGCTCGCGGCCCGCCTCAACTTATGTCTAAACCTCACGCGGGCCGCGAGAGGTTAGATTTCCAGAATTTCTAAATCTTTTGAAATGATTACAGAATCTGGTAATTAATAACGAAATCTTTCGTAATGATTTACCTGACCTTTCGGGTTTGAAGGGGTAACTTTGCGGTTTGGCCCTCGGTTATTTACCGATAGGGGCCTCGTGTTATATACCCGCATTATAAAGTCCCCGGTTAGTTTATTAATTATTTGGAAAGCCTTAACTTTCACTGTTGACGCTTTTAACCCTTCTCATACGAATTTGAGTATAACTCTTTCGTTTTAAGACGGAACTTCGCGGAATTTATACAGTATATTCTAGTGAGCGTATAATACTGTTACGAAGCCTTGGGAACGTTAAAGGGTCACTCAGAGGTAATATTCAACATGTTGACACAGTTAACCCCTGTAGCTCGTAATCTCTCACTTTCTTCCGCGTTTCGTTTCCGTACGATCTATGATTTATTCGTTTGAAGGTTCAAGCGTTATTTAGGGTTACTATACAGTATATTTACCCTTGTTGACATTTATAACCCTCGAATTTATATACTTTCAAGGTTTGTCAAAATTGGTCCTTTATTTAACATCAATGCCACGTGTAAACAAATGACACGTGTTAACACACTATTGGACACAAAAATTCGAGGTGTTACATTACAACAAAAATGTCAGAATAAGGAAATTCCAAGTTGGGGATATGGTGTTGAGGAAAGCATTCCAGAATACCATCAATCCTGCTGATGGAAAATTGGCACCAAAGTGGGAAGGCCCTTACTTGATTGAAGCTGAAGCAGGAAAGGGAGCATACAGATTGCTAACCATGGAAGGAAACTTGTTACCAAGAGCCTGGAATGCTGTTCACTTAAAGAAATATTTCATGTGAACAGGATCCTCCTGGCACATATGATCCTTACATTAAAAGCATCCTCGAAGGATCCCAGTGATGTCAATGATCCTTACTCTGGTAAAGTCCTAATCCTAAACTATTCCATTTTCTTATTTTTACCTAAGGATAAGGATCATGTATCCTTCATCCTCCTCTCACGAGAATTTGAGTTATGATAGTCCAGGTATCCTCAGCATGTTATTGATAGTCTTCAAAAGCATCTCAGATCCTTGGGTTCAACCCCAGTTATCCTTGGGCTTGTCCCCAGTTTTCGCCTGTAGCGCACGATGATCCTGGTATAGTTCACGTCTTTGGGACCAGTACTCGCTTTAGGGGCTGATAACCTCATCGTACTGGCTATACCTAGGATCCTACGTATAATGGTAGACGTACCATACATCCGTTCCTAAGGTTTCAAACGTTTTCACGTTAGCTAAGGTTTTGGCATTTTCATGTCACTAAGTTTGGATAGTCGCCAGTGAGGGCCATACTCCAGTTTACATACGATCCTTGGGCTTGTCCCCAGTTATCCTTTGGGCTTGTCCCCAGTTATCCTTTGGGCTTGTCCCCAGTGATCCTTTGGGCTTGTCCCCAGTTATCCTTTGGGCTTGTCCCCAGTTACTAACTTATCTTCTGTTAGGGTTGGATTTTAATGAGATATGATCCTTACATGTGATCCTAACCAGTGATCCTTGTTTCTTTAGCAGATAGTGATCCTCAGCAGGACTTCAGGATCAGGATCATGGACCATTATAGGATCCTCATGCTAACAGTTACCTTCATTGAATTAAATGATATTTTGCAGGAACATCTAGCAGGATCCGCTCTTAACATCACGATCAAAGGACGCGTCTTTACAATTATAGCATGTGCTTAATCGGAGATGGACGTTGCAAAGGATATGGAAACTTGGCATGATTTAAGGGCGACAATTTAGGCTAGATTTACTTTTATTTCTAAAGGGGTAATGAGTTGATTATTAGTCTTTTTACCTAAAATAGGTCACCTACACTTGTATATATAACACTCTTCCCCATTCGGAAGGACACACAACACAATTCTCACACGCTTAGACACTCGAAACTATAGTGATCCTTGTACTCAGCTCATTATCATCCGAAGTTGTAACCATATTTTGATATATTGAAGTTGGTGATCGGCAGTTGCCATCACCCGAGGTTTTTTATGCCGGAGATCATTCATTGATCAAGGGCTTTTTCCTCGTATAAATCCTTGTGTCATTTGCATATTTCTTATCAAAGTTGTTAGGGCTGGATTTTTAATATAGGTGATCCTTACACGTGATCCTAACCAGTGATCCTTGTTTCTTTGGCAGACAGTGATCCTCAGCCGGACTTCAGGATCAGGATCATGGGACATTATAGGATCCTCATACTAACGATCATCTTCGCTTAATGCAATGTTATTTTTGCAGGAATATCTAGCAGGATACGCTCTAGGCATCATGATCCAGGGACGCGTCTTCACAATTATGGCAAGAGCTTAATTGAAGAAAGACGTTGCACAGGATATGGAAACATGGCTTGATTCATGGGCAGCAATTTAGGCTAGATTGTCTTTATTTCTAAAGGGGTAATGAGCTGATAATTAGTCCTTTTACCTAAAATAGGTCACCTACACTTGTATAAATACCACTCTCCATCATTTGGAAGGGGACACACGACATACAACGCAACTCTCACACACTTAGACACTCGAAACAATAGTGATCCTTGTACTCAGCTCATTATCATCCGAAGTTGTATTCATTTTGTTCTTATATTGAAGTTTGGTGATCGGTAGTTGCCATCACCCGAGGTTTTTTATGCCGGAGATCATATATTGATCAAGGGCTTTTTCCTCGTATAAATCGTTGTGTCTTTGCATCTTTATCACAGAAGTGATCCTTTACTTTCATAATTAACCAAGCATCATACCCCGTTTACATAGAGTTTGGTTACATTATCCTTGTGTGATTTTTGACCAAAACAGTTTGGCGCCCACCATGGGGAAATTGGTGCTTCATTCATAAGAAAATCTTTTCTTCGAAATCATTTCAAAGAGTTACATGGCTTCATCATTGAAGAACACGTCCACGGCGATGTCTGCAGTCACCTCATCACAGACCACTTTGCCTCCTCCACCGGCAGGATCTCAGAAAAATACTGAGAAGAGATCAACTCCCACTTTCTCTAAACCTCCATCTTCTTCTGCTATGAATTCTTCTATTCCCAGTACTAGTGATATATTTGCTTTAATTTTGCAGATGAAGGATCGTATGCAGCGGCAGGATGAAACTAATGATAGGATCCTCAGGGAAATTGGAGATCTCAAAAGGCAAAAGAAAACGGCAGAGGATCATTCCCCACTAATGCCCAAATCCTTGAGCTTTGATACTCCAATGATTACTTCTCAGCCATCAGGAATTCCAGACGTGCAAATCATGGGAGAGTCAAGAGGATTGCACCACGGATCGACAGCAATGACTCAGGCATTTGGCTCACACTTCCAGCCGGCAGGATCCTACCCCCAGCATTTAGGATCCTTCATGAATCTGGGAGCCTATCCGGGGGCACAACAGTTTCAAGGATCCTACTTTGTTCTAGGATCATTCCAGGGCCAAGGATCCTCCTTTGTTCCAGGATCATCCCAGGTTCAAGGAACCTCCTTCGTTCCAGGATCATCCCAGACACCAGGATCCTTCCAGATACCAGGATCCCTAAAAAGTTTGCAAACAGGAAGTCTAGATTTCCATCAAGGGGACTTCATTCCAATGCAGACCATTGCTTCCACTGGTCCCTCCGTTGTTCCAGAATCCCAGCAATATGGGTTCCCTAACTTGAACCCAATGGGAGGTAACACTTTAAATAATTATCCTACCACTAACCATGGATTCATGCAGGATACAGGTACCAATCATGCTATGGCCAGGGAGTTGCAGAAGCTAAAAGATATGATCTCAAGTGTTCCAGGGGTAGTCAAGCCTATCCCAGAGATTGCAGATGGAAGCCACAAGGTATCTCATTTTGCACCACCAATTTGTGATGCAGAGGTACCCAAAAGGTTCCATATCCCTACCATGAAGCTGTATGATGGCACAACGGATCCAGAGGAGCATATAGCACAATACAGGGAGAGGATGGAGATCAATCCTATCCCAGAAAAATTGAAGGAAGCATGCCTATGTAAAGGATTTGGATCCACTCTTACTGGATCAGCTCTTAAGTGGCTGCTAAGTCTTCCCCCCTACTCTATTACTTCATTTGCTAATTTAGTTAATTTATTCAATAACCAATTTTCTTGTAGCAGAAAATTTGAAAAATTAACTAGTGATTTGTACAGGATAACTCAAAATCATAATGAATCATTAAGG
The DNA here is from genome assembly GCF_002127325.2 of Helianthus annuus. Taxonomy (NCBI): domain Eukaryota; kingdom Viridiplantae; phylum Streptophyta; class Magnoliopsida; order Asterales; family Asteraceae; genus Helianthus; species Helianthus annuus. The sequence goes on from NC_035447.2 coordinate 28,074,321, forward strand.
GATTATATAACGAAATTTAGTAAAGAATCCTTAGACATTCCCAACTTGGATATGGCTACGGCTGTTGAAGCCTTCAAAATGGGACTGCTTAAGGATTCATTATTCTATGATGATCTTGTTATGACACCATGCAGGAATCTAGATGAAGTAAGAACTCGAGCACTCAGGTTCATCCGGCTAGAGGATGACAAGAGGATCCAGGAGAGACAAGTAGGATCCTCAAAACAGGAGAAGCCAGGATCCTCCTTCAAGAACAACAAATTCAAATCCTACCATAGAAATGAGAACAAGAATGTGCATGCTGTTGACCAAGAAGAGGATGATGAAGAATATCCTCCAATCTCAGAATATTGTTTTTCCGTTGATAATCATGAACTAATCCTTGCAATGTAGAATCTAGGTGAAAAAGCTAGGTGGCCCAGGAAGAATGATAAACCATCCGGGACTAAAGACAAGTCAAAATGGTGTGCATACCATGAGGATTTCGGGCATCTAACTGAAGATTGCATAGCCTTAAGAAAAGAAATTGGATACCTGCTAAGCAAGGGGCATCTAAAAGAATTGCTGGGGAGAAAAAAGCAAAGGACCCAGGATCCTGAAAGGATCCCCGAAAAAGCTCCAGCACCTCCGGCAAATGCACAAGTGATCAACTTTATATCCGGAGGATCAGACATCTGTGGTACATCCTTCTCGGCGGCCAAAAGACATGCAAAAGAATCAAAAATGGATAATGGTGAAAGGCCTATTAGAACATCAAGTGTCACAGAAGGGAAGATGATAACATTTGATGAGGATGATCGCGTTAATATTCAGGATCCTCACCATGATAGTTTAGTTATCACTCTCTTTATCTCTAACCATTTTGTCCGCAGGATCCTTATTGATGGAGGGAGCTCAGTGAACATTATCCAGCTTGATGTTCTGAAGAAAATGGGTATCCCAGAATCAGACATCACACCGAGATCCTCCGTGCTTGTAGGATTCAGTGGAGAAACGAAGAAAACTCTGGGGGACATCAAACTCCCAATCTACGTGGAAGGATTACATAATTATCAAAAATTTTGTGTTATTGACTGTTTATCTTGTTGCAACGTTATCCTTGGCAGGCCTTGGATACATGATATGAAAGCAGTCCCATCCACCTACCATCAATGTGTGAAGCTCCCTAGCCCATGGGGGATAATCAAGATCGACAGTGATCAGCAGGAGGCTAAGGATTGTTACACCTCATCTATGAAGCCAACCTCGAAGCCAAGGGAGCAATAGCAATTACAGTATCCTCCAAGGAATGTCTTGGAGGCAAGGGAACAAGATGTGGATGAAATCCTCTTGGATCCTAGTGATCCTGAATCAAAAATCTATATCGGATCAGGGATCCTTGGCAAAATGAAAGAAGACATGATATCCTTCCTCAAAAGAAGAAAATCTACCTTTGCTTGGAAACATGAAGATATGACAGGTATATCTAAGGATATTATTACTCACAAACTTGGCATTGACAGGTCTATCAAACCAATCCATCAAAAAAGGAGGAAGTTTGCACCAGAAAGGAATACCATTATCCAAGAAGAAGTAGAGAGACTACTTCGAGCAGGTATGATCAGAGAGGTAAAATATCCAAAATGGTTAGCCAATGTGGTCGTTGTCCAAAAGAAAAATGGAAAGTGGAGGGTATGTGTCGATTTCACTGATCTGAATAAGGCATGTCCCAAGGATCCTTTCCCATTACCCCACATTGACTCCATGGTGGATGCAACAGCGGGGCATGAACTGTTGACCTTTATGGATGCATCATCTGGATTCCAACAAATTCAGATGGAACCATCTGACCAAGAGGATACAGCCTTTATGACCCCAACAGGTTTGTATTGTTATATTGCCATGCCTTTTGGACTAAGAAATGCAGGTGCAACATATCAAAGGCTGGTGAATATGATGTTCAAAGATCAAATTGGAAAAACTATGGAGGTGTACATAGATGACATGGTGGTCAAGTCAAAGAAAGCTGAGGATCACCTAAGGGATTTGGAAGAAGCATTCGATATCCTTGATAGTTACAACATGAAACTTAATCCTTCGAAATGCCATTTTGGTGTTAAGGCAGGAAAGTTCTTAGGATACATGGTAACCCAGAGGGGCATTGAAGCAAGCCCGGAACAAATCAAAGCATTAATAAATATCAAATCTCCTGCCAATGCCAAGGATGTTCAAAGACTGACAGGCAGGATAGCAGCTTTGAACAGGTTCATATCGAAATCCTCAGAAAAATGCAAAGAATTCTACGATATCCTAAGGAAGAATAAGAAGTTTGAATGGACTGAGAAGCATGAGAACGCTTTACAAGCCCTTAAAGAATATATGTCCTCAGCACCAGCATTAGCAAAACCGGAAAAAGGAGATGTGTTATCCTTATACCTGGCGGTATCCTCAACCGCTGTAAGTGCTGTCCTTGTCAAGGATCACGAAGGTACACAATATCCTATCTACTATGTAAGTAAAAGTCTACTTGATGCCGAATCCAGGTACTCACACCTCGAAAAACTTATTCTTGCATTAATCATGGCATCCACTAAGTTAAGGCATTATTTTGAAACCCATACTATTGTTGCTAAAACTAATTTTCCAATTAAGAATGTCCTCAGGAAACCGGAAATGTCAGGGAGAATGGCTAAGTGGGCAGTGAAGCTTAGTGCCCATGATATAAGATATGAACCAAGAACAGCCATTAAATCACAAGCCTTAGCCGACTTTGTGGCTGATTTCAGTAGTGATCTACAAAAAGAAGCAGAATTGGAGGTCCAACAGCTAGATGAAACCAAGGATCCTTGGATATTACACACTGACGGATCCTCAAATGTCAAGGGCACAGGGCTCGGGATCCTACTAAAATCGCCACAGGGGGACATAATACCCCACTCCATAGCCTGTGAGTTCCAAGCAACTAACAATGAGGCTGAGTATGAAGCCTTGATTGCTGGCTTGCAAATTGCTAAGGATATGGGGGTAAAATATCTTAAAGTATATGTAGACTCATTATTGATCACCAATCACTTTAACGGATCCTATGCTGTTAAAGGTGAAAAACTAACCAAATATTTAGAGATAGTCAAAAAATTGGCACTCTCTTTTGTTTCTTTCAGCTTAACACAGGTACCAAGGGAGGATAACACGGAAGCTGATGCATTGGCCAACTTAGGATCATCCTCGAAAATTCCAGAAGACATAAGTATCCCTATCATCCATATCCTGGCTCCTGCTATTGAAAATCAAGTGGCCATGGAAATAGAAGAGGATACTGCGATAATCCCTAGTGAAGAAGCTCAATCTTATTCAGGATCATGGGTCTCACCAATCATGAAATACTTGCAAAACGGAGAGATTCCAATGGGAGAAAATCCTAGAGCTTTCCGGATCAAGGTATCTCAATTTACAATCTTAAATAATGTGCTATATAAACGATCCCTTGCAGGACCATACTTAAGATGTATTGAGGATCCTGAAATTGAAGAAGTGTTGAGAGACTTCCATGAAGGAGATTATGGAAACCACACTGGGGGCAGGGCATTATTCTCAAGGATCCTTAGAACAGGATACTACTGGCCAACCATGAAAAGGGATGTTGTAGAATATGCCAGGAAATGTGATCCTTGTCAAAGACACAGCAATATCCTTCATCAACCAGCTGAACTGCTACACCCTATACCATCCTCTTGGCCATTCATGAGATGGGGAATGGATATAGTTGGCAAGCTCCCTAAAGCACCTGGTGGAAAAGTATTTATGCTTGCCATGACTGACTATTTTTCTAAGTGGATAGAAGCTGAAGCCTTCGCCCAAGTCAGAGAAAAGGAAGTCATATCCTTCATCAAAAGAAATATTATAACTAGATTTGGCATTCCCTCTGAAATTGTATGTGATAATGGCTCCCAATTCATTGGAAGCAGAACCACTAACTTTTGTGACAGTTGGGGAATCAAGATGATAACATCAACACCAGTTCATCCACAAGCCAATGGTCAAGCAGAATCATCCAACAAGATCATCATCAACAATCTGAAGAAGAAGCTAGGATCCAAGAAGGGGAAATGGGCAGAGGAGTTACCTTATGTGCTATGGGCTGATAGAACAACTCCCAAGAATGCCACTGGTCAAACACCTTTTGCTTTAGTATTTGGGGCAGAAGCAGTGATCCCAACAGAGATGGTGATCCCAACTGCTAGAACAAGTGCTCGTGATCCTGAAGAAAATGCTGCAATCCTGGCTCAGGATTTGGATACTATTGAAGAAATCAGGGATCTAGCCAGGATAAGGATGGCAAGCTACCAACAAAGAATGGCTGGTGCCTACAACAAGAATGTTAGGATAAGGAAGTTCCAAGTCGGAGATATGGTGTTGAGAAAAACATTCCAAAACACTATTAATCCTGCTGACGGGAAGTTAGCACCAAAATGGGAAGGTCCCTACTTAATTGAAGCCGAAGCAGGAAAGGGGGCATACAGGTTGCTAACCATGGAAGGAAACTTGTTGCCAAGAGCCTGGAATGCTGTTCACTTAAAGAGATACTTTATGTGAACATGATCCCTCAAGCATGTGATCCTCACACTGAAGTATCCTCGAAGGATCCCGATGATGTCAGTGATCCTTACTCTGGTAATGTCCTTATCTTAAAACATTTACATTTCCTTACTTTTTACCTAAGGATAAGGATCATGTATCCTTCATCCTCTACTCACAAAACATTTGAGTTATGATAGTTCAGGTATCTTCAGCATATCGTCAAAGATCTTCAAAAGCACCGCAGATCCTTGGGTCCAACCCCAGTTATTCTTGGGATTATCCCTAGTTTCCGCCAGCAGCGCACGATGATCCTGATATAGTTCACGTCTTTGGGACCAGTACCCACTTCCGGGGCTGACAACCTCATCGTACTGGCTATACCCAGGATCCTCCGTATAATGGTAGACGTACCATACATCCGTTCCTAAGGTTTCTAACGTTTTCACGTTAGCTAAGGTTTTGACATTTTCATGTCACTAAGTTTGGATAGTCGCCAGTAAGGGCCATACTCCAGTTTACATACGATCCTTTGGGCTTGTCCCCAGTTATCCTTTGGGCTTGTCCCCAGTGATCCTCCGGGATCATTCTCAGTTATCCTTTGGGCATGTCCCCAGCTACTAATTTATCTTTTACATTGGCTTAGTCCCAAGATATGTTCCATTTTTCAGGTTTTCGAAGATTAAACAATTAAGGATCCTTAATCCTTATTATCCATTAAAGTCTTGCTTATGGTTATCCCGATTAAAGGTTAGGATCCTAACTTGGATCCTCAGGTATGATCCTTAACTACTTTTTAATTTCATTATTCATTTGAATAACCTTTAGACCTTGACAACTGAACCTATGATCCTTAAAATAGACTACCTTGAAAATTTTCGATTATAGGATATTTGATCCAGGATCATATCCTAAATTTCCTAAACATAATTTGCTCAACTTTTCTTACTTAAACAAACATGTATCAAAACAATTGAAAATAAAAAGGATAATAACACGAGATAAGCGACAAAAGTTTGAGATTTTATTTATTAACGAAAGGATTAACCCTTCAAAAGTTGTCAAAATTGCCAACCCACATTTCTACCAGCAAAACGTGGCCCGTCCACATGGGTTGGCAAAGGGTGTCCATTGTCTATGCGGTCTTAGCATTGTGCAGGAAATTAAAAGCGGCAGGATCACAAAGGTTTCATCCCCCAAACAGAGGATCCCTCCACCTTTTGTAATCCTACCTATTGTTCAAAGGATTCAGGATCCTTAACCCTAAGAAACTATTGTTCAGAGATTACAGACCATAATTGTTTCAAACCATCAACAACCACAAAAAACCACTACCAAACCTAAAAAATTGGGCTCCGGCCTAGTCAACAATATCCATCATCGCCCAATCCAGCAGCTCACACCTCTGCTGCTCCATCACCACCGGCTGCTCCACCTTGATCCTTGTCAGCATCACCTCCCTCCAGCATTGGGATATCCTCAGCATCATCGTCATCCTCCAACTCTGCTAGCCTTGCCTTCCAGCCTTTAACATCCCAGGTACTCTTATCGAAGGAAGGATCCTGAGCCTCCGTAGCCATCTGCAGTTGTATCTTGTACATAGCTATCGCGGCAGAGACTTTAGCATCCTGAGTGATGTCGTGCTTCTCATAGTCGAAGTTGATCAATGCTTTGACAGCCTCATCCTTAACAGTACGGATCTCCTTCTCAAGATCAGCAATCTTGAGGTCCTTCAGTGCACCCATCTGTTGAAGGTCGGCAATTTGACGATCTTGATCTTCAACCTGGTTAACATAAGTCTCCATCTCGGTGAATTTCTACAAGGAAAACAGGAAAACAACATCAGACATAGATGATCCTTAGACTTGTCAAGACAATCAGCAGGGGCAGTGATCCTAACCTCGTCAAAGTAGTCAAGGAATTGCTGACGGAGGAGGGGAAATCCTTGGAGATCATCAGAAGCTTTCCTCTTCTTCCCCTTGCCTCGGATAGGTGCTTTGGGAGCTGATACTGAAGGACTGGCAGCAGGAGCCTTCTTCTTTGAAGATGTGACATTGGCAAGATCACTTATCCCAAATTTGGAGGCAGATTTGACAGACCTGGCAGACTTTCCAGCACCTACACAATCAAAAACAAGATAAGTTGCTTTATTAATCAAACAATCCTACATTTAATTTATTTTCTATAAGGATACTTACTTGACATAGTGGCAGATGCAGAGGATACTTCTTGAGAATCTTGGACGGTGACTTGGAAACTTCTGATTTCAGGATTAAGCTTTTTAAAAGCTAGGACTCTCTCTTTTGCAGCAGGGCTTAATTTCAGATGAGCAATGGATATAGCTGCACAAGAGATAAAAAGAGATATTAGTGATCCTCATTATATGAGACGGGGCTGATAGTGATCCTTCGAGGATCCTCTATCCTACCATGAGTAGCCCATTCCTTGGGCAGATCCTTCCCATCTGGGATGGAATCCCTCCTAACAAAGAAAAAGCGACGCTTCCAGTTTGTATCGTTCTTAGTAACCTTGAAGACAGGGTGATCCTCCCCGGCTTTCCGTTTCAACAAATACCGGTGAGAACCAAAGGTGGTGAGATCGTAAAACTCAGCTAACTCCGCCATCCCCAGATCAATCCCTTCCTGCTCGATGATCCTCTCGAAGGTATACAGAACCCTCCAGATCATCGGCATAGCTTGGATATATGAGATGCCGGTTAAGGAAAAGAAAGATTGGGTGAACAATGGAAAAGGATATGAATACCCTATGGTAAATGGAGTAGCAGGAAAAGCCACCCAGGTATCCGAAACAGAGTCACTCAGAGCGGTAGGTGTGAAGGACTTGAAAACAGCATTCGCCGGAAAGCAATGACGAATTCTGTCTATGTGAACATCAGTAAAGCAACACCTCTCCGTAGGAGAATCCTTGATAATCCCCTGGCTTTTTAAGGGACTATCCTTCTTGGAATCCTTGTGTGGAGAATTCCGGAGCAACATGTTTGTGACGAGACGGAAACAGAGTAGAAGCAGAAAACAGAGCAAAGAGAAAAGAAAGAGAGAAAGAGAAGAATACCTGATCAATCTTCGGTGCAGAATATAAAGGGAGTGTATCTTGAATTTAAATACAAACTGATCCTCACCCTATCTCCTATTTATAATCATGATCTGCAGGGATTGCCACATCTATGACGTAATGATCACAACGGCTAGTCCATGTGTAACGGCTAGTTATTCGGAGTCGCCCGTTGGAGATAAGATCAAAACAAAATATAACTCGTCAATTTACAATAAACTCCTTATATTTTGGGGGAAATTGTTAGGGCTGGATTTTTAATATAGGTGATCCTTACACGTGATCCTAACCAGTGATCCTTGTTTCTTTGGCAGACAGTGATCCTCAGCCGGACTTCAGGATCAGGATCATGGGACATTATAGGATCCTCATACTAACGATCATCTTCGCTTAATGCAATGTTATTTTTGCAGGAATATCTAGCAGGATACGCTCTAGGCATCATGATCCAGGGACGCGTCTTCACAATTATGGCAAGAGCTTAATTGAAGAAAGACGTTGCACAGGATATGGAAACATGGCTTGATTCATGGGCAGCAATTTAGGCTAGATTGTCTTTATTTCTAAAGGGGTAATGAGCTGATAATTAGTCCTTTTACCTAAAATAGGTCACCTACACTTGTATAAATACCACTCTCCATCATTTGGAAGGGGACACACGACATACAACGCAACTCTCACACACTTAGACACTCGAAACAATAGTGATCCTTGTACTCAGCTCATTATCATCCGAAGTTGTAATTCATTTTGTTCTTATATTGAAGTTTGGTGATCGGTAGTTTCCATCACCCGAGGTTTTTTATGCCGGAGATCATATATTGATCAAGGGCTTTTTCCTCGTATAAATCGTTGTGTCTTTGCATCTTTATCACAGAAGTGATCCTTTACTTTCATAATTAACCAAGCATCATACCCCGTTTACATAGAGTTTGGTTACAATATCCTTGTGTGATTTTTGACCAAAACAAAAGTGATCCTTAACTTTTCCAACAAGCCAAGCATCATTCCCCGTTTACTTAGAGTTTGGTTGCATTATCCTCGTGTGATTTTTGACCAAAACAGTTTGGCGCCCACCGTGGGGCAATTGGTGCTTCATTCATAAGAAAACCTTTTGTTCGAAATCATTTCAAAGAGTTACATGGCTTCATCATTGAAGAATACGTCCACGGCGATGTCTGCAGTCACCTCATCCCAAAACACTCTGCCTCCACCACCGGCAGGATCCCAGAAAAATGCTGAGAAGAGACCAAATCCTACCTTCTCTAAACCTCCATCTTCTTCTGCTATGAATTCTTCTGTTCCCAGTACTAGTGATGTGTTTGCTTTGATTTTGCAGATAAAGGATCGTATGCAGCGGCAGGATGAAACTAATGACAGGATCCTCAGGGAAATTAGAGACCTCAAAAGGCAAAAGATAGCGGCAAAGGATCATTCCCCACTGATGCCCAAATCCCTGAGCTTTGATACTCCAATGATCACTTCTCAGCCATCGGGAGTCCCAGACGTGCAAATTATGGGAGAATCAAGAGGATTGCACCTCGGATCGGCAGCAATGACTCAGGCATCAGGCTCACACTTTCAGCCGGCAGGATCCTATCCCCAGCATATGGGATCTTTCATGAATTCAGGAGCCTATCCGGGAGCACAGTAGTTTCAAGGATCCTACTTTGTTCCAGGATCATCCCAGGGTCAAGGATCCTCCTTCGTTCTAGGATCATCCCAGATACCAGGATCCTTCCAGATGCCAGGATCCCTAAAAAGTTTGCAAACAGGAAGTCTAGATGTCCATCAAGGGGACTTCATTCCAATGCAGACCATTGCTTCCACTGGTCCCTCCGTTATCCCAGAATCCCAGCAATATGGATTCACTAACTTGAATTCAATGGGAGGTAACACTTTAAATAATTATCTTACCACTAACCATGGATTCATGCAGGATACAGGTATCAATCATGCTATGGCCAGGGAGTTGCAGAAGCTAAAAGATATGATCTCAAGTGTTCCGGGGGTAGTCAAGCCTATCCCAGAGATTGCAGATGGAAGCCATAAGGTATCTCGCTTTGCACCACCAATTTGTGATGCAGAGGTACCCAAAAGGTTCCATATCCCTACTATGAAGCTGTATGATGGTACAACGGATCCTGAGGAGCACATAGCACAATACAGGGAGAGGATGGAGATCAATCCAATCCCGGAAAAGTTAAAGGAAGCATGCCTATGTAAAGGATTTGGATCCACTCTTACTGGATCAGCTCTTAAATGGCTGCTAAGTCTTCCCCCTTACTCTATTACTTCATTTGCTAATTTAGTTAATTTATTCAATAACCAATTCTCTTGTAGTAGAAAATTTGAGAGATTAACTAGTGATTTATATAGGGTAACTCAAAGTCATAATGAATCATTAAGGGATGATATAACTAAATTCAGTAAAGAATCCTTGGACATTCCCAACTTGGATATGGCTACGGCTGTTGAAGCCTTCAAAATGGGACTGCTTAAGGATTCATTATTCTATGATGATCTTGTTATGACACCATGCAGGAATCTAGATGAAGTAAGAACTCGGGCACTCAGGTTCATCCGGCTAGAGGATGACAAGAGGATCCAAGAGTGACAAGTAGGATCCTCAAAGCAAGAGAAGCAAGGATCCTCCTTCAAGAACAATAAATTCAAATCCTACCATAGAAATGACAACCAGAATGTGCATGCTGTTGACCAAGAAGAGGATGATGAAGATTATCCTCCAATCTCCGAATATTGTTTTTCCGTTGATAATCATGAACTAATCCTTGCAATGCAGAATCTAGGAGAAAAAGCCAGGTGGCCCAGGAAGAATGATAAACCATCCGGGACTAAAGACAAATCAAAATGGTGTGCATACCATGAGGATTTCGGGCATCTAACTGAAGAATGCATAGCTTTAAGAAAAGAAATTGGATATCTGTTAAGCAAGGGGCATCTAAAAGAATTGTTGGGAAGAAAAAAGCAAAGGACTCAGGATCCTGAAAGGATCCCTGAAAAGGCTCCAGCCCATCCGGCGAATGCACAAGTGATCAACTTTATTTCCGGAGGATCAGACATCTGTGGTACATCCTTCTCGGCGGCCAAAAGGCATGCAAAGGAAGCAAAAATGGATAATGGAGAGAGACCTATTCAAACATCAAGTGTTTCAGAAGGAAAGACGATAACGTTTGACGAGGATGATCGCATTAACATCCAGGATCCTCATCATGATAGTTTAGTTATTACTCTCTTTATCTCTAACCATTTTGTCCGCAGGATCCTTATCGACGGAGGAAGCTCAGTGAACATTATCCAGCTTGATGTTCTGAAGAAAATGGGTATCCCAGAATCAGACATCACACCAAGATCCTCTGTGCTTGTAGGATTCAGTGGAGAAACGAAGAAAACTCTGGGGGACATCAAACTCCCAATCTACGTGGAAGGATTACATAATTATCAAAAATTTTGTGTTATTGACTGTTTATCTTGTTGCATTGTTATCCTTGGCAGGCCCTGGATACATGATATGAAAGCAGTCCCATCCACCTATCATCAATGTGTGAAACTCCCTAGCCCATGGGGGATAATCAAGATCGACAGTGATCAGCAGGAAGCTAAGGATTGTTATACCTCATCCATGAAGCCAACCTCGAAGCCAAGGGAGCAATAGCAATTACAGTATCCTCCGAGGAATGTCTTGGAGGCAAGGGAACAAGATGTGGACGAAATCCTCTTGGATCCTAGTGATCCTGAATCAAAAATCTATATCGGATCAGGGATCCTTGGCAAGATGAAAGAAGACATGATATCCTTCCTCAAAAGAAGAAAGTCTACCTTTGCATGGAAGCACGAAGATATGACAGGTATATCTAAGGATATCATAACTCATAAACTTGGCATTGACAGGTCTATCAAACCAATCCATCAAAAAAGGAGGAAGTTTGCACCAGAAAGGAATGCCATTATCCAAGAAGAAGTAGAGAGACTACTTCGAGCAGGTATGATCAGAGAGGTAAAATATCCAAAATGGTTAGCCAATGTGGTCGTTGTCCAAAAGAAAAACGGAAAGTGGAGGGTATGTGTCGATTTCACTGATCTGAATAAGGCATGTCCCAAGGATCCTTTCCCATTACCCCACATTGACTCCATGGTGGATGCTACAGCGGGGCATGAACTGTTGACCTTTATGGATGCATCATCTGGATTCCAACAAATTCAGATGGAACCATCTGACCAAGAGGATACAGCCTTTATGACCCCAACCGGTTTGTATTGTTATATTGCCATGCCTTTTGGATTAAGAAATGCAGGTGCAACATATCAAAGGCTGGTGAATATGATGTTCAAAGATCAAATTGGACAAACTATGGAAGTATACATAGATGATGTTAGGGCTGGATTTTTATTATACGTGATCCTTATACGTGCTCCTAACCAGTGATCCTTGTTTCTTTGGCAGACAGTGATCCTCAGCAGGACTTCAGGATCAGGATCATGGACCATCAAAGGATCCTCATACTAACAGTTACCTTCGTTTAAAACGATGTTATTTTGCAGGAACATCTAGCAGGATACGCTCTTAGCATCATAATCAAGGGACGCGTTTTCACAATTATAGCATGAGCTTAATCGAAGATAGACGTTGCAAAGGATATGGAAACTTAGCTTGATTTATGGGCGGCAATTTAGGCTAGATTGTCTTTTATTTCTAAAGGGGTAATGAGCTGATTATTAGTCTTTTTACCTAAAATAGGTCACCTACACTTGTATAAATACCACTCTTCCTCATTTGGAAGAACACACGACGACACACAACACAACTCTCACACGCTTAGACACTCGAAACTATAGTGATCCTTGTACTCAGCTCATTATCATCCAAAGTTGTAACTATTTTTCTTATATTGAAGTTTGGTGATCGGTAGTTGCCATCACCCGAGGTTTTTTATGCCGGAGATCATACATTGATCAAGGGCTTTTTCCTCGTATAAATCATTGTGTCTTTGCATATTTCACATTGAAGTGATCCTTTACTTTTTCTACAAACCAAGCATCATACCCCATTTACATAAAGTTTGGTTGCATTATCCTTGTGTGATTTTTGACCAAAACAGTTTGGCGCCCACCGTGGGGCAATTGGTGCTTCATTCATAAGAAAATCTTTTGTTCGAAATCATTTCAAAGAATTACATGGCTTCATCATTGAAAAACATGTCCACGGCAATGTCTGCAGTCACCTCGTTCTAGAACATTCTGCCTCCACCACCGGCAGGATCCCAGAAGAATGCTGAGAAGAGACAAACTCCTACTAATTCTAAAACTCCATCTCCTTCTGCTATGAATTCTTATATTCCCAGTACTAGTGATGTATTTACTTTGATTTTGCAGATGAAGGATCGTATGCAGCGGCAGGATGAAACTAATGAAAGGATCCTCAGGGAAATTGGAGATCTCAAAAGACAAAAGAAAACGGCAGAGGATCATTCCCCACTGATGCCCAAATCCTTGAGCTTTGATACTCCAATGACTACTTCTCAGCCATCAGGAATTCCAGACGTGCAAATTATGGGAGAATCAAGAGGATTGCACCTCGGATCGACAGCAATGACTCAGGCATCAGGCTCACACTTTCAGCCGACAGGATCCTATCCCCAGCATACGGGATCCTTCACGAATTCGGGAGCCTATCCGGGAGCACAGCAGTTTCAAGGATCCTACTTTATTCCAGGATCATCCCAGGTTCAAGGATCCTCCTTCGTTCCAGGATCATCCCAGGTTCAAGGATCCTCCTTCGTTCCAGGATCATCCCAGATACCAGGATCCTTTCAAATACCAGGATCCTTCCAGATGCCAGGATCCTTCCAGATGCCAGGATCCTTAAAAAGTTTACAAACAGGAAGTCTAGATGTCCATCAAGGGGACTTCATTCCAATGCAGACCATTGCTTCCACTGGTCCCTCCGTTATCCCCGAATCCTAGTAATATGGATTCACTAACTTGAACTCAATGGGAGGTAACACTTTAAATAATCATCTTACTACTAACCATGGATTCATGCAGGATACAGGTATCAATCATGCTATGGCCAGGGAGTTACAGAAGCTAAAAGATATGATCTCAAGTGTTCTAGGGGTAGTCAAGCCTATCCCAGAGATTGCAGATGGAAGCCACAAGGTATCTCGCTTTGCACCACCAATTTGTGATGCAGAGGTACCCAAAAGGTTCCATATCCCTACTATGAAGCTGTATGATGGTACAACGGATCCAGAGGAGCACATAGCACAATACAGGGAGAGGATGGAGATCAATCCAATCCCAGAAAAGCTGAAGGAAGCATGCCTATGTAAAGGATTTGGATCCACTCTTACTGGATCAGCTCTTAAGTGGCTGCTAAGTCTTCCCCCCTACTCTATTACTTCATTTGCTAATTTAGTTAATTTATTCAATAACCAATTCTCTTGTAGTAGAAAATTTGAAAGATTAACCAGTGATTTATATAGGGTAACCCAAGGTCATAATGAATCATTAAGGGATTACATAACTAAATTTAGTAAAGAATCCTTGGACATTCCCAACCTGGATATGGCTACGGCTGTTGAAGCCTTCAAAATGGGACTGCTTAAGGATTCATTATTCTATGATGATCTTGTTATGACACCATGCAGGAATTTAGATGAAGTAAGAACTCGGGCACTCAGGTTCATCCGGCTGGAGGATGACAAGAGGATCCAGGAGAGACAAGTAGGATCCTCAAAACAGGAGAAGCAAGGATCCTCCTTCAAGAACAACAAATTCAAATCCTACCATAGAAATGAGAACCAGAATGTGCACGCAGTTGACCAAGAAGAGGATGATGAGGATTATCCTCCAATCTCAGAATATTGTTTTTCCGTTGATAATCATGAACTAATCCTTGCAATGCAGAATCTAGGTGAAAAAGCTAGGTGGCCCAGGAAGAATGATAAACCATCCGGGACTAAAGACAAATCAAAATGGTGTGCATACCATGAGGATTTCGGGCATCTAACTGAAGAATGCATAGCTTTAAGGAAAGAGATTGGATATCTGTTAAGCAAGGGGCACCTAAAAGAATTATTGGGAAGAAAAAAGCAAAGGACTCAGGATCCTGAAAGGATCCCTGAGAAGGCTCCAGCACCTCCGGCAAATGCACAAGTGATCAACTTTATTTCCGGAGGATCAGACATCTGTGGTACATCCTTCTCGGCGGCCAAAAGGCATGCAAAGGAAGCAAAAATGGATAATGGAGAGAGACCTATTCGAACATCAAGTGTTTCAGAAGGAAAGACGATAACGTTTGACGAGGATGATCGCATTAACATCCAGGATCCTCATCATGATAGTTTAGTTATTACTCTCTTTATCTCTAACCATTTTGTCCGCAGGATCCTTATCGACGGAGGAAGCTCAGTGAACATTATCCAGCTTGATGTTCTGAAGAAAATGGGTATCCCAGAATCAGACATCACACCAAGATCCTCCGTGCTTGTAGGATTCAGTGGAGAAACGAAGAAAACTCTGGGGGACATCAAACTCCCAATCTACGTGGAAGGATTACATAATTATCAAAAATTTTGTGTTATTGACTGTTTATCTTGTTGCATTGTTATCCTTGGCAGGCCCTGGATACATGATATGAAAGCAGTCCCATCCACCTATCATCAATGTGTGAAACTCCCTAGCCCATGGGGGATAATCAAGATCGACAGTGATCAGCAGGAAGCTAAGGATTGTTATACCTCATCCATGAAGCCAACCTCGAAGCCAAGGGAGCAATAGCAATTACAGTATCCTCCGAGGAATGTCTTGGAGGCAAGGGAACAAGATGTGGATGAAATCCTCTTGGATCTTAGTGATCCTGAATCAAAAATCTATATCGGATCAGGGATCCTTGGCAAGATGAAAGAAGACTTAATATCCTTCCTCAAAAGAAGAAAATCTACCTTTGCTTGGAAACATGAAGATATGACAGGTATATCTAAGGATATTATTACTCACAAACTTGGCATTGACAGGTCTATCAAACCAATCCATCAAAAAAGGAGGAAGTTTGCACCAGAAAGGAATGCCATTATCCAAGAAGAAGTAGAGAGACTACTTCGAGCAGGTATGATCAGAGAGGTAAAATGGTTAGCCAATGTGGTCGTTGTCCAAAAGAAAAACGGAAAGTGGAGGGTATGTGTCGATTTCACTGATCTGAATAAGGCATGTCCCAAGGATCCTTTCCCATTACCCCACATTGACTCCATGGTGGATGCAACCGCGGGGCATGAACTGTTGACCTTTATGGATGCATCATCTGGATTCCAACAAATTCAGATGGAACCATCTGACCAAGAGGATACAGCCTTTATGACCCCAACAGGTTTGTATTGTTATATTGCCATGCCTTTTGGATTAAGAAATGCAGGTGCAACATATCAAAGGCTGGTGAATATGATGTTCAAAGATCAAATTGGACAAACTATGGAAGTATACATAGATGATATGGTAGTCAAATCAAAGAAAGCTGAGGATCACCTAAGGGATTTGGAGGAAGCATTTGATATCCTTGATAATTATAACATGAAGCTTAATCCTTCGAAGTGCCACTTTGGTGTTAAGGTAGGTAAATTCCTAGGATATATGGTAACTCAGAGAGGTATTGAAGCAAGTTCGGAGCAAATTAAAGCACTAGTGAACATCAAGTCCCCTGCCAATGCTAAGGATGTGCAAAGGCTAACAGGCAGGATAGCAGCTCTGAACAGGTTCATATCAAAATCCTCAGAAAAATGTAAAGAATTTTACGATATCCTAAGGAAGAACAAGAAGTTTGAATGGACTGAGAAACATGAGAATGCTTTACAAGCCCTTAAAGAATATATGTCCTCAGCACCAGCATTATCAAAGCCCGAAAAAGGAGATGTGTTATCCTTATATTTGGCGGTATCCTCAACCGCTGTAAGTGCTGTCCTTGTTAAGGATCATGAAGGTACACAATATCCTATCTACTACGTAAGTAAGAGTTTACATGATGCCGAATCCAGGTACTCACACCTCGAAAAGCTTATTCTTGCATTAATCATGGCATCAACTAAGTTAAGGCATTATTTTGAAACCCATACTATTGTTGTTAGAACTAACTTTCCAATTAAGAATGTCCTCAGGAAACCAGAGATGTCAGGAAGAATGGCTAAGTGGGCAGTAAAGCTTAGTGCCCATGATATAAGATACGAGCCAAGAACAGCCATTAAATCCCAAGCATTAGCTGACTTTGTGGCTGATTTCAGTAGTGATCTACAAAAAGAAGCAGAATTGGAAGTCCAGCAGCTGGATGAAACCAAGGATCCTTGGATACTACACACCGATGGATCCTCAAATGTCAAGGGCACAGGGCTCGGGATACTACTAAAATCGCCACAGGGGGACATAATACCCCACTCCATAGCCTGTGAGTTCCAAGCAACTAACAATGAGGCTGAATACGAAGCCTTAATCGCTGGCTTGCAAATTGCTAAGGATATGGGGGTGAAATATCTTAAAGTATATGTAGATTCATTATTGATCACCAATCACTTTAATGGATCCTATGCTGTTAAAGGTGAAAAACTAACCAAATATTTAGAGATAGTCAAAAAATTGGCACTCTCTTTTGTTTCTTTCAGCTTAACACAGGTACCAAGGGAGGATAACACGGAAGCTGATGCATTGGCCAACTTAGGATCATCCTTAAAAATTCCAGAAGACATAAGTATCCCTATCATCCATATCCTGGCTCCTGCTATTGAAAATCAAGTGGCCATGGAAATAGAAGAGGATACTGCAGTAATCCCTAGTGAAGAAGCTCAATCTTATGCAGGATCATGGGTCTCACCAATCATGAAATACTTGCAACACGGGGAGATTCCGATGGGAGAAAATCCTAGAGCTTTCAGGATTAAGGTATCTCAATTTACAATCTTAAATAATGTGCTATATAAACGATCCCTTGCAGGACCATATTTAAGATGTATTGAGGATCCTGAAATTGAAGAAGTGTTGAGAGACTTCCATGAAGGAGATTGTGGAAACCACACTGGGGGCAGGGCATTATTCTCAAGGATCCTAAGAACAGGATACTACTGGCCAACCATGAAAAGGGATGCTGTAGAATATGCTAGGAAATGTGATCCTTGCCAAAGACACAGCAATATCCTTCATCAACCAGCTGAATTGCTACACCCTATACCATCCTCTTGGCCATTCATGAGATGGGGAATGGATATAGTTGGCAAGCTCCCTAAAGCACCTGGTGGAAAAGTATTTATGCTTGCCATGACTGACTACTTCTCTAAGTGGATAGAAGCTGAAGCTTTTGCTCAAGTCAGAGAAAAAGAAGTTATATCCTTTATCAAAAGAAACATTATAACTAGATTTGGCATTCCCTCTGAAATTGTATGTGATAATGGTTCCCAATTCATTGGAAGCAGAACTACTAACTTTTGTGACAGTTGGGGAATCAAGATGATAACATCAACACCAGTTCATCCACAGGCCAATGGCCAAGCAGAATCATCCAACAAGATCATCATCAACAATCTGAAGAAGAAACTAGGATCCAAGAAGGGAAAATGGGCAGAGGAGTTACCTTATGTGCTATGGGCTGATAGAACAACTCCCAAGAATGCCACTGGTCAAACACCTTTTTCTTTGGTATTTGGGGCAGAAGCAGTGATCCCAACAGAGATGGTGATCCCAACTGCTAGAACAAGTACTCGTGATCCTGAAGAAAATGCTACAATCCTGGCTCAGGATTTGGATACTATTGAGGAAATCAGGGATCTGGCTAGGATAAGGATGGCGAGCTACCAACAAAGAATGGCTGGTGCTTACAACAAAAATGTTAGGATAAGGAAGTTCCAAGTCGGAGATATGGTGTTGAGAAAAACATTCCAAAACACTATTAATCCTGCTGACGGGAAGTTAGCACCAAAGTGGGAAGGCCCTTACTTAATTGAAGCTGAAGCAGGAAAGGGGGCATACAGATTGCTAACCATGGAAGGAAACTTGTTACCAAGAGCCTGGAATGCTGTTCACTTAAAGATATACTTTATCTGAACATGATCCTTCAAGCATGTGATCCTTATATTGAAGTATCCTCGAAGGATCCCGGTGATGTCAGTGATCCTTACTCTGGTAATGTCCTTATCTTAAAACCATTACATTTCCTTACTTTTTATCAAAGGATAAGGATCCTGTATCCTTCATCCTCTTCTCACAAACCATTTGAGTTGTGATAGTTCAGGTATCTACAGCATATCGTCAAAGATCTTCAAAAGCAACGCAGATCCTTGGGTCTAACCCCAGTTATCCTCGGGATTATCCCCAGTTTCCGCCAGCAGCGCACGATGATCCTGATATAGTTCACGTCTTTGGGACCAGTACCCACTTCCGGGGCTGACAACCTCATCGTACTGGCTATACCCAGGATCCTACGTATAATGGTAGACGTACCATACATCCGTTCATAAGGTTTCTAACGTTTTCACGTTAGCTAAGGTTTTGACATTTTCATGTCACTAAGTTTGGATAGTCGCCAGTAAGGGCCATACTCCAGTTTACATACGATCCTTTGGGCTTGTCCCCAGTTATCCTTTGGGCTTGTCCCTAGTGATCCTTTGGGATCATCCTCAGTGATCCTACGGGCTTGTCCCCAGTTATCCTTTGGGCTTGTCCCCAGTTACTAACTTATCTTTTATATTGGCTTAGTCCCAAGTTATATTCCATTTTTCAGGTTCTCGAAGTTAAACATTTAAGGATCCTTAATCCTTATTATCCATTAAAGTTTTACTTATGGTTATCCCGATTAAAGGTTAGGATCCTAACTTGGATCCTCAGGTATGATCCTTAACTATTTTCAATTTCATTATTCATTTGAATACCCTTTAGACCTTGACAACTGAACCTATGATCCTTAAAATAAACTACCTTGAAAATTTTCGATTATAGGATATTTGATCCAGGATCATATCCTAAACTTCTTAAACATAATTTGCTCAACTTTTCTTACTCAAACAAACATGTGCGCAAAACAATTGAAAATAAAAAGGATAATAACACGAGATAAGCGACAAAAGTTTAAGATTTTATTTATTAACGAAAGGATTAACCCTTCAAAAGTTGTCAAAATTGCCAACCCACATTTCTACCAGCAAAACGTGGCCCGTCCACATGGGTTGGCAAAGGGTGTCCATTGTCTATGCGGTCTTAGCATGTGCAGGAAAATAAAAGCGGCAGGATCACAAAGGCTTCATCCCCCAAACAGAGGATCCCTCCACCTTTTGTAATCCTACCTATTGTCCAAAGGATCCAGGATCCTTAACCCTAAAAACTATTGTCCAAAGATTACAGACCATCAACCACAAAAACTACTACCAAAATTTAAAAATTGGGCTCCGGCTATGTCTAGAAGTTTCCATCATTGCCCAATCTTGCAGCTCAAACCTTCGCTGCACCATCACCACCAGCTCCACTTGCTCCACCCTGATCCTTACCAGCATCTCCACCTTCAAGCATAGGGATATCCTCAGCATCATCATCATCCTCCAACTCTGCCAGCCTTGCTTTCCAACCTTCCACGTCCCATGTACCTTTGTCAAAGGAAGGATCCTGAGCCTCTGCAGCCATTTGCAGCTGGATCTTATACATGGTTATCGCAGCAGAGACCTTAGCATCCTGGGTGATATCATGCTTCTCGTAGTCAAACTTGATCAATGCTTTGACAGCTTCATCCCTGGTAGCCCGGAGCTCCTTCTCAAGATCGGCTATCTTGAGATCCTTCAGCACACCCATCTGTTGGAGGTCGGCAATTTGGCGATCCTGATCTTCAACGTGGTTAACATAAGTCTCTATTTCAGTAAGTTTCTGCAAAAACAACAAGATATGACGTCAGACACAGGTGATCCTCAAAAACCATCAGGATAACCAACAGGGGCAGTGATCCTAACCTCGTTGACAGAATCAAGAAACTGCTGACGAATCAGGGGAAATCCTTGGAGATCCTCAGAAGTCTTCCTCTTCTTTCCCTTACCCCTAATGGGTAATTTAGGGGCTGAAGCAGAGGGACTAGCAGCAGGAGTCTTCTTCTTCGAAGACTTGACGTTGGCAAGATCATCAACCCCAAACAAGGAGGCAGACTTGGCGGACTTAACAGATTTCCCAGCACCTACACAATCAAAACAAGATAAGTCTCCTGACTAATTTAATACTTTTGCATAGAACTTACTTTTTGGTAAGGATACTTACTTGACATTGTGGCAGATGCGGAGGATACTTCTTGTGAATCTTGGATGGTGACTTGAAAACTTCTGGTCTCAGGATCAAGCTTCTTGAAAGCTAAAACTCTCTCTCTTGCAGCAGGAGTTAACTTGAGATGAGTAACGGATATAGCTAAAAAAACACAAAAGACAAAAAAGACATTAGTGATCCTCATCATAAGAGACAAGTCTGATGGTGATCCTTCGAGGATCCTCTATCCTACCATGAGTAGCCCACTCCTTGGGCAGATCCTCCCCGTTAGGGATGGTATCTCTCCTAACAAAGAAGAATCGTCGCTTCCAGTTGGTATCATTTTTTGTGACCTTAAAAACAGGGTGATCCTCTCCAGCTTTCCGTTTCAACAAGTATCGACAGGAACCAAATGTGGTAAGATCATATAACTCGGCCAGCTCCGGCATCCCTAAGTCAATCCCCTCCTGCTCGATGATCCTCTCAAGGGTACATAGAACCCTCCAGATCATCGGCATGGCCTGGATATAGGACATACCGGTCAGAGAAAAGAAGGACTGGGTGAAGGCTGGAAAAGGGTATGAATATCCTATGGTAAACGGAGTTGCAGGAAAGGCCACCCAGGCGTCGGAAACGAAATCACTCAGAGCGGTGGGAGTAAAAGACTTGAAGACGGTATCCGCCGGAAAACAGTGACGGATCCTATCAACATGAGCATCGGTAAAGCAACATCTCTCCGTAGGAGAGTCCTTAATGATCCCTTGGCTTTTCAGGGGACTGCTCTTCTCGTGATCCTTATGGGGAGAGTTTCGGAGCAACATCCTCACAGCAAAATAAAAACAAAAAGCAGAAAAAACAGAGCAAGAGAAGGAAGAAAGGAAAGAGAGAAGAAGAGAATACCTGCTCAATCTTCGGTGGAGATTATAAAGGGAGTATATCCTGAATTTAAATGCAGAGTGATCCCAACCCTATCTCCTATTTATAATCATGATTTGCAGGGATTGTCACATCTATGACGTAATGATCACAACGGCTAGTTCACTGATAACGACTAGTTATCCGAGTAGTCCGTTGAAGATAAGATCAGAGCAAAATATAACTCATTAATTTACAATAAACTCCTTATATTTTGGGGGCAATTGTTAGGGCTGGATTTTTATTATACGTGATCCTAACCAGTGATCCTTGTTTCTTTGGCAGACAGTGATCCTCAGCAGGACTTCAGGATCAGGATCATGGACCATCTAAGGATCCTCATACTAACAGTTACCTTCGTTTAAAACGATGTTATTTTGCAGGAACATCTAGCAGGATACGCTCTTAGCATCATAATCAAGGGACGCGTTTTCACAATTATAGCATGAGCTTAATCGAAGATAGACGTTGCAAAGGATATGGAAACTTAGCTTGATTTATGGGCGGCAATTTAGGCTAGATTGTCTTTTATTTCTAAAGGGGTAATGAGCTGATTATTAGTCTTTTTACCTAAAATAGGTCACCTACACTTGTATAAATACCACTCTTCCTCATTTGGAAGAACACACGATGACACACAACACAACTCTCACACGCTTAGACACTCGAAACTATAGTGATCCTTGTACTCAGCTCATTATCATCCAAAGTTGTAACTATTTTTCTTATATTGAAGTTTGGTGATCGGTAGTTGCCATCACCCGAGGTTTTTTATGCCGGAGATCATACATTGATCAAGGGCTTTTTCCTCGTATAAATCATTGTGTCTTTGCATATTTCACATTGAAGTGATCCTTTACTTTTTCTACAAACCAAGCATCATACCCCATTTACATAAAGTTTGGTTGCATTATCCTTGTGTGATTTTTGACCAAAACAGATGATATGGTAGTCAAATCAAAGAAAGCTGAGGATCACCTAAGGGATTTGGAAGAAGCGTTTGATATCCTTGATAATTATAACATGAAGCTTAATCCTTCAAAATGCCACTTTGGTGTTAAGGCAGGTAAATTCCTAGGATATATGGTAACTCAGAGGGGCATTGAAGCAAGTCTGGAGCAAATTAAAGCATTGGTGAATATCAAATCCCCTGCCAATGCTAAGGATGTGCAAAGGCTAACAGGCAGGATAGCAGCTCTGAACAGGTTCATATCAAAATCCTCAGAAAAATGTAAAGAATTTTACGATATCCTAAGGAAAAACAAGAAGTTTGAATGGACTGAGAAACATGAGAATGCTTTATGTTAGGGCTGGATTTTTATTATTGATGATCCTTACACATGATCCTAACCAGTGATCCTTGTTTCTTTGGCAGACAGTGATCCTCAGCAGGACTTCAGGATCAGGATCATGGGACATTATGGTGATCCTCATACTAACGGCCACTTCCGCTTAATACAATATTGTTTTGCAGGAACATGTAGCAGGATACGCTCTAAGCATTATGATCCAGGGACGCGTCTTCACAATTATGGCAAGAGCTTAATTGAAGATAGACGTTGCACAGGATATGGAAACTTGGCTTGATTTATGGGCGGCTATTTAGGCTAGATTGTATCTCATTTCTAAAGGGGTAATGAGCTGAATATTAGTTTAGCTACCTAAAATAGGTCACCTACACATGTATAAATACCACTCTTCCTCATTCGGAAGAACACACACGACATACAACGCAACTCTCACACACTTAGACACCAAAAGCAATAGTGATCCTTGTACTCAGCTCATTATCATCCAAAGTTGTAATCATATTTTTGTTATATTGAAGTTGGTGATCGGTGGTTGCCATCACCCGAGGTTTTTTATGCCGGAGATCATTCATTGATCAAGGGCTTTTTCCTCGTATAAATCATTGTGTCTTTGCATCTTTTATCACAGAAGTGATCCTTTACTTTCATAGTTAACCAAGCATCATACCCCGTTTACATAAAGTTTGGTTACATTATCCTTGTGTGATTTTTGACCAAAACAGTTTTGTTAGGGCTGGATTTTTATAGGTGATCCTTACACATGATCCTAACCAGTGATCCTCGTTTCTTTGGCAGACAGTGATCCTCAGCAGAACTTCGGGATCAGGATCATGGGACATTATGGTGATCCTCATACTAACGGCCACTTCCGCTTAATACAATATTGTTTTGCAGGAACATCTAGCAGGATATACTCTAAAGACCATGATCCAGGGACGCGTCTTCACAAATATGGCAAGAGCTAAATCAGAGATAGACGTTGCACAGGATATGGAAACATGGCTTGATTCATGGGCAGCAATTTAGGCTAGATTGTCTTTATTTCTAAAGGGGTAATGAGCTGATAATTAGTCATTTTACCTAAAATAGGTCACCTACACATGTATAAATACCACTCTTCTTCATTCGGAAGAACACACACGACATACGACACAACTCTCAAACACTTAGACACTCAGTGATCCTTGTACTCAGCTCATTACTATCCGAAGTTGTAACCACATTTTTATTATATTGAAGTTGGTGATCGGTAGTTGCCATCACCCGAGGTTTTTTATGCCGGAGATCATATATTGATCAAGGGCTTTTTCCTCGTATAAATCATCGTGTCTTTGCATCTTTATCACTGAAGTGATCCTTTACTTTCATAATTAACCAAGCATCATACCCCGTTTTCATAAAGTTTGGTTACATTATCCTTGTGTGATTTTTGACCAAAACAGTTTGGCGCCCACCGTGGGGCAATTGGTGCTTCATTCATAAGAAAATCTTTTGTTCGAAATCATTTCAAAGAGTTACATGGCTTCATCATTGAAGAACACGTCTACAGCGATGTCTGCAGTCACCTCATCACAGATCACCTTGCCTCCTCCACCGGCAGGATCTCAGAAAAATACTGAGAAGAGATCAACTCCCACTTTCTCTAAACCTCCATCTTCTTCTGCTATGAATTCTTCTATTCCCAGTACTAGTGATATATTTGCTTTAATTTTGCAGATGAAGGATCGTATGCAGCGGCAGGATGAAACTAATGATAGGATCCTCAGGGAAATTGGAGATCTCAAAAGGCAAAAGAAAGCGGCAGAGGATCATTCCCCACTAATGCCCAAATCCTTGAGCTTCGATACTCCAATGATCACTTCTCCGCCATCAGGGATTCCAGACGTGCAAATCATGGGAGAGTCAAGAGGATTGCACCACGGACTCGACAGCAATGACTCAGGCATTTGGCTCACACTTCCAGCCGGCAGGATCCTACCCCCAGCATTTAGGATCCTTCATGAATCCGGGAGCCTATCCGGGGGCACAGCAGTTTCAAGGATCCTACTTTGTTCTAGGATCATTCCAGGGCCAAGGATCCTCCTTTGTTCCAGGATCATCCCAGGTTCAAGGAACCTCCTTCGTTCCAGGATCATCCCAGACACCAGGATCCTTCCAGATACCAGGATCCCTAAAAAGTTTGCAAACAGGAAGTCTAGATTTCCATCAAGGGGACTTCATTCCAATGCAGACCATTGCTTCCACTGGTCCCTCCGTTGTTCCAGAATCCCAGCAATATGGGTTCCCTAACTTGAACCCAATGGGAGGTAACACTTTAAATAATTATCCTACCACTAACCATGGATTCATGCAGGATACAGGTACCAATCATGCTATGGCCAGGGAGTTGCAGAAGCTAAAAGATATGATCTCAAGTGTTCCAGGGGTAGTCAAGCCTATCCCAGAGATTGCAGATGGAAGCCACAAGGTATCTCGTTTTGCACCACCAATTTGTGATGCAGAGGTACCCAAAAGGTTCCATATCCCTACCATGAAGCTGTATGATGGCACAACGGATCCAGAGGAGCATATAGCACAATACAGGGAAAGGATGGAAATCAATCCTATCCCAGAAAAGTTGAAGGAAGCATGCCTATGTAAAGGATTTGGATCCACTCTAACTGGATCAGCTCTTAAGTGGCTGCTAAGTCTTCCCCCCTACTCTATTACTTCATTTGCCAATTTAGTTAATTTATTCAATAACCAATTCTCTTGTAGCAGAAAATTTGAAAAATTAACTAGCGATTTGTACAGGATAACTCAAAATCATAATGAATCATTAAGGGATTATATAACTAAATTTAGCAAAGAATCCTTGGACATTCCCAACTTGGATATGGCTACGGCTGTTGAAGCCTTCAAAATGGGACTGCTTAAGGATTCATTATTCTATGATGATCTTGTTATGACACCATGCAGGAATTTAGATGAAGTAAGAACTCGAGCACTCAGGTTTATCCGGCTAGAGGATGACAAGAGGATCCAGGAAAGACAAGTAGGATCCTCAAAACAAGATAAGCAAGGATCCCCCTTCAAAAGCAACAAGTTCAAATCCTACCATAAAAATGAGAACAAGAATGTGCATGCTGTTGACCAAGAAGAGGATGATGAAGAATATCCTCCAATCTCAGAATATTGTTTTTCCGTTGATAATCATGAACTGATCCTTGCAATGCAGAATCTAGGTGAAAAAGCTAGATGGCCCAGGAAGAACGATAAACCATCCAGGACTAAAGATAAGTCCAAATGGTGTGCATACCATGAGGATTTCGGGCATCTAACTGAAGATTGCATAGCCTTAAGAAAAGAAATTGGATACCTGCTAAGCAAGGGGCATCTAAAAGAATTATTGGGGAGAAAAAAGCAAAGGACCCAGGATCCTGAAAGGATCCCTGAAAAGGCTCCAGCACCTCCGGCAGACGCACAAGTGATTAACTTTATATCCGGAGGATCGGACATTTGTGGTACATCCTTTTCAGCGGCCAAAAGACATGCAAAAGAATCAAAAATGGATAATGGAGAAAGGCCTATTAGAACCTCAAGTGTCTCAGAAGGGAAAATGATAACATTTGATGAGGATGATCGCATTAACATTCAGGATCCTCACCATGATAGTTTAGTTATCACTCTCTTTATCTCTAACCATTTTGTCCGCAGGATCCTTATTGACGGAGGGAGCTCAGTGAACATTATCCAGCTTGATGTCCTGAAGAAGATGGGAATCCCAGAATCAGACATCACACCAAGATCCTCCGTGCTTGTAGGATTCAGTGGGGAAACGAAGAAAACTCTGGGGGACATCAAACTCCCAATCTACGTGGAAGGATTACATAATTACCAGAAATTTTGCGTTATTGACTGTTTGTCTTGTTGCAATGTTATCCTTGGCAGGCCTTGGATACATGATATGAAAGCAGTCCCGTCCACCTACCATCAATGTGTGAAGCTCCCTAGCCCATGGGGAATAATCAAGATCGACAGTGATCAGCAGGAGGCTAAGGATTGTTATACCTCATCCATGAAGCCAACCTCGAAACCAAGGGAGCAATAGCAATTACAGTATCCTCCAAGGAATGTCCTGGAGGCAAGGGAACAAGATGTAGATGAAATCCTCTTGGATCCTAGTGATCCTGAATCAAAAATCTATATCGGATCAGGGATCCTTGGCAAGATGAAAGAAGACATGATATCCTTCCTCAAAAGAAGAAAATCTACCTTTGCTTGGAAACACGAAGATATGACAGGTATATCTAAGGATATTATTACTCACAAACTTGGCATTGACAGGTCTATCAAACCAATCCATCAAAAAAGGAGGAAGTTTGCACCAGAAAGGAATGCCATTATCCAAGAAGAAGTAGAGAGATTACTTCGAGCAGGTATGATCAGAGAGGTAAAGTATCCAAAATGGTTAGCCAATGTGGTTGTTGTCCAAAAGAAAAACGGAAAGTGGAGGGTATGTGTCGACTTCACTGATCTGAACAAGGCATGTCCCAAGGATCCTTTCCCATTACCCCACATTGACTCCATGGTGGATGCAACGGCGGGGCATGAACTGTTAACCTTTATGGATGCATCATCTGGGTTCCAACAAATCCAGATGGAACCATCTGACCAAGAGGATACAGCCTTTATGACCCCAACCGGTTTATATTGTTATATTGCCATGCCTTTTGGACTAAGAAATGCAGGTGCAACATATCAAAGGCTGGTAAATATGATGTTCAAAGATCAAATTGGAAAAACTATGGAGGTGTACATAGATGATATGGTGGTCAAGTCGAAGAAAGCTGAGGATCACCTAAGGGACTTGGAAGAAGCATTCGATATCCTTGATAATTACAACATGAAACTTAATCCTTCAAAATGTCATTTTGGTGTTAAGGCAGGAAAGTTCTTAGGATACATGGTAACCCAGAGGGGCATTGAAGCAAGCCCGGAACAAATCAAAGCATTAATAAATATCAAATCTCCTGCCAATGCCAAGGATGTTCAAAGATTGACAGGCAGGATAGCAGCATTGAACAGGTTCATATCGAAATCCTCAGAAAAATGCAAAGAATTCTACGATATCCTAAGGAAGAACAAGAAGTTTGAATGGACTGAGAAACATGAGAATGCTTTACAAGCCCTAAAAGAGTATATGTCCTCAGCACCAGCATTAGCAAAACCGGAAAAAGGAGATGTGTTATCCTTATATCTGGCGGTATCCTCAACCGCGGTAAGTGCTGTCCTTGTTAAGGATCACGAAGGTACACAATATCCTATCTACTATGTAAGTAAAAGTCTACTTGATGCCGAATCCAGGTACTCACACCTCGAAAAACTTATCCTTGCATTAATCATGGCATCGACTAAGTTAAGACATTATTTTGAAACCCATACTATTGTTGTTAGAACTAATTTTCCAATTAAGAATGTCCTCAGGAAACCAGATATGTCAGGGAGAATGGCTAAGTGGGCAGTAAAGCTTAGTGCCCATGATATAAGATACGAACCAAGAACAGCCATCAAATCTCAAGCATTAGCTGACTTTGTGGCTGATTTCAGTAGTGATCTACAAAAAGAAGCAGAACTGGAGGTCCAGCAGCTGGATGAAACCAAGGATCCTTGGATACTACACACTGACGGATCCTCAAATATCAAAGGCACAGGGCTAGGGATCCTACTAAAATCGCCACAGGGGGACATAATACCCCACTCCATAGCCTGTGAGTTCCAAGCAACTAACAATGAGGCTGAGTATGAAGCCTTAATTGCTGGCTTACAAATTGCTAAGGATATGGGGGTAAAGTATCTTAAAGTATATGTAGACTCATTATTGATCACTAATCACTTTAACGGATCCTATGCTGTTAAAGGTGAAAAACTAACCAAATATTTAGAGATAGTCAAAAAATTGGCACTCTCTTTTGTTTCTTTTAGCTTAACACAGGTACCAAGGGAGGATAACACGGAAGCTGATGCATTGGCCAACCTAGGATCATCCTTGAAGATTCCCGAAGATATGAGTATCCCTATCATCCATATCCTGGCCCCTGCTATTGAAAATCAAGTAGCCATGGAAATAGAAGAGGATACTGCAGTAATCCCTAGTGAAGAAGCTCAATCCTATTCAGGATCATGGATCTCACCAATCATGAGATACTTGCAACATGGGGAGATTCCAACGGGAGAAAATCCTAGAGCTTTCAGGATTAAGGTATCTCAATTTACGATCTTAAATAATGTGCTATATAAACGATCCCTTGCAGGACCATATTTGAGATGTATCGAGGATCCTGAAATTGAAGAAGTATTGAGAGACTTCCATGAAGGAGACTGTGGAAACCACACTGGGGGCAGGGCATTATTCTCAAGGATCCTTAGAACAGGATACTACTGGCCAACCATGAAAAGGGATGCTATAGAGTATGCTAAGAAATGTGATCCTTGCCAAAGGCATAGCAACATCCTTCACCAACCAACTGAATTACTACACCCCATTCCATCCTCTTGGCCATTCATGAGATGGGGAATGGATATAGTTGGCAAGCTCCCTAAAGCACCTGGTGGAAAAGTATTTATGCTTGCCATGACTGACTATTTTTCCAAGTGGATAGAAGCTGAAGCCTTCGCTCAAGTCAGAGAAAAGGAAGTCATATCCTTCATTAAAAGAAACATTATAACTAGATTTGGCGTTCCCTCTGAAATTGTATGTGATAATGGCTCCCAATTCATTGGAAGCAGAACCACTAACTTTTGTGACAGTTGGGGAATCAAGATGATCACATCAACACCAGTTCACCCACAAGCCAATGGTCAAGCAGAATCATCCAACAAGATCATCATCAACAATCTGAAGAAGAAGCTAGGATCCAAGAAAGGGAAATGGGCAGAAGAGTTACCTTATGTGCTATGGGCTGATAGGACAACTCCCAAGAATGCCACCGGTCAAACACCCTTCTCTTTAGTATTTGGGGCAGAAGCAGTGATCCCAACAGAGATGGTGATCCCAACTGCTAGAACAAGTGCTCGTGATCCTGAAGAAAATGCTACAATCCTAGCTCAGGATTTGGATACTATTGAGGAAAACAGGGATCTAGCTAGGATAAGGATGGCAAGCTACCAACAAAGGATGGCTGGTGCCTACAACAAGAATGTCAGGATAAGGAAGTTCCAAGTCGGAGATATGGTGTTGAGAAAAGCATTTCAAAATACTATCAATCCTGCTGACGGGAAGCTAGCACCAAAATGGGAAGGTCCCTACTTGATTGAAGCTGAAGCAGGAAAGGGGGCATACAGGTTGCTAACCATGGAAGGAAACTTGTTACCAAGAGCCTGGAATGCTGTTCACTTAAAGAAATATTTCATGTGAACATGATCCTTCATGCATGTGATCCTTACATTGAAGTATCCTTGAAGGATCCCAGAGATATCAGTGATCCTTACTCTGGTAATATGCTTATCCTAAAACTATTGCATTTTCTTACTTGTTGCCTAAGGATAAGGATCATGTATCCTTCATCCTCTACTCACAAACCATTTGAGTTATGATAGTTCAGGTATCTTCAGCAAATCGTCAAAGATCTCCAAAAGCACCTCAGATCCTTGGGTCCAACCCCAGTTATCCTTGGGATTATCCCCAGTTTCCGCCAGCAGCGCACGATGATCCTGGTATAGTTCACGTCTTTGGGACCAGTACCCACTTTCGGGGCTGACAACCTCATTGTACTGGCTATATTTAGGATCCTACGTATAATGGTGGACGCACCATACATCCGTTCCTAAGGTTTCTAACGTTTTCACGTTAGCTAAGGTTTTGACATTTTCATGTCACTAAGTTTGGATAGTTGCCAGAAAGGGCCATACTCCAGTTTACATACGATCCTTTGGGCTTGTCCCCAGTTATCCTTTGGGCTTGTCCCCAGTTATCCTATGGGCTTGTCCCCAGTGATCCTCTGGGATCATTCTCAGTTATACTTTGGGCATGTCCCCAGTTACTAATTTATCTTTTACATTGGCTTAGTCCCAAGTTATATCTCACTTTTCAGGTTTTGGAAGTCTAAACATATAAGGGTCCTTAATCCTTATTAACTATCAAAGTCTTATCTATGATTGTCTTGATTGAAGGTTAGGATCCTAACGTGGATCCTCAGGTATGATCCTTGACTATTTTTGATTATACTCTTTATCCTAACCAACCCTTATACTTTGACAACCGAACCTATGATCCTTGAACTAAAACACTTTGAGAATTTTCAATATAAGGATATTTGATCCAGGATCATATCCTAAGTTTATTAAACACTTTGTCAACTCTTGTTATTTTAACAAATATAGCAATTGAGAAATAAGAGGATTATTGAAGGATAACAACACAAGATAAGCCAGAAAAGTTAAGTTATATTATTAAACAAAAGGATCATTAACCCTTTCAAAAAGTTGTTAAAATTGCCAACCCACATTTCTACCATCAAAACGTGGCCCGTCCACATGGGTTGGCAAAGGGTGTCCATTGTCTATGCGGTCTTAGCATTATGCAGGAAAGTAAAAGCGGCAGGATCACAAAGGCTTCATCCCCCAAACAGAGGATCCCTCCACCTTTTGCAATCCTACCCATTGTTCTAAGGATCCAGGATCCTTAACCCTAAGAAACTATTGTTCAGAAATTACAAACCATAATTGTTCACAAACACCACTACCACAAAAAACCACTACCAATCCTAAAAAATTGGGCTCCGGCCTAGTCTCGAAATATCCATCATCGCCCAATCATGCAGCCTACACCTTCGCTGCTTCATCACCACCAGCATCTCCACCTTGATCCTTCTCAGCATCACCACCTTCCAACATGGGGATCTCCTCAGCCTCATCCTCATCCTCCAGGTCTGCCAGCCTTGCCTTCCAACCTTCAACATCCCACGAGCTTTTGTCAAAGGTAGGATCCTGAGCCTCCTCGGCCATCTGAAGTTGTATCTTATACATAGCGATTGCCGCGGAGACCTTAGCATCTTGGGTGATCTCCTGCTTCTCGTTATCCATATCAATCAACCTCTGAGCAGCCTCAGCCTTCATGACCCGGAGTTCTTTCTCAAGATCTCCTATCTTGAGATCCTTAAGCACGCCCATTTGTTGAAGGTCAGCAATCTGGCTCTCTTGGTCCTCAACATGGCCAAGATAGGTCTCAATCTCGGCAAGTTTCTGCAACAGGAGAAGAAAAAGATAAACATAAGATCATATGATCCTCAAGAAAAGCAGGATATGCTAGGCGGATAACCTACAGGGGCAGTGATCCTTACCTCATTCACATAGTCAAGGAATTGCTGACGGAGGAGGGGAAATCCTTGTAGATCTTCAGTAGTCTTCCTCTTCTTCCCCTTGCTCCGGATAGACGCTTTGGGAGCTGATGCTGAAGGACTGGCAGCAGGAGCCTTCTTCTTTGAAGACGTAACATTGGCAAGATCACTTAACCCAAATTTGGAAGCTGATTTGACAGACCTGGCAGACTTTCCGGCACCTACACAATCAAAAAATCAAGATAAGTTGCCTTATTAATCAAACAATCTTACATATAATTTATTTTCTATAAGGATACTTACTTGACATAGTGGCAGATGCAGAGGATACTTCTTGTGAGTCTTGGACGGTGACTTGGAAACTTCTGACCTCAGGATCAAGCTTTTTAAAAGCTAGAACTCTCTCTTTTGCAGCAGGGCTTAATTTCAGATGAGCAATGGATATAGCTGCACAAGAAATAAAAAGAGATATTAGTGATCCTCATCATATGGGACAAGGCTGACAATGATCCTTAGAGGATCCTCTATCCTACCATGAGTGGCCCATTCTTTGGGCAGATCCTTCCCATCTGGGATGGAATCCCTTCTAACAAAGAAAAAACGACGCTTCCAGTTAGGATCATTCTTGGTGACCTTGAAGACAGGGTGATCCTCACCGGCTTTCCGTTTCAGCAGATACCGGTAAGAACCAAAAGTAGTAAGATCGTAAAACTCGGCCAACTCCGTCATCCCCAGATCAATCCCTCTCTGCTCAATGATCCTTTCGAAGGTATACAGAACCCTCCAGATCATTGGCATAGCTTGGATGTAAGAAATGCCGGTTAGAGAAAAGAAGGATTGGGTGAAGGATGGAAAAGGATATGAATACCCTATGGTGAAGGGAGTAGCAGGAAAAGCCACCCAGGTATTCGAAACAGAGTCGCTCAAAGCACTAGGATCAAAGGACTTGAAAACAACATTCGCCGGAAAGCAATGACGAATTTTATCTATGTGGGCATCAGTAAAGCAGCACCTCTCCGTAGGAGAATCCTTAATAATCCCCTGGCTTTTTAAGGGACTATCCTTCTTGGAATCTTTGTGCGGAGAATTCCGAAGCAGCATGTTTGGAACAGAAACAGGGTAGAAGCAGAAAACAGAGCAAAGAAAAATAGAGAGAAGAAGAAAGAGAAGAGTAGAATACCTGATCAATCTTCGAGTGCAGAATATAAAGGGAAGTATCTTGAATTTAAATACAAACTGATCCTCACCCTATCTCCTATTTATAATCATGATCTGCAGGATTGTCACATCTCTGACGTAATGATCACAACGGCTAGTCCGAACATAACGGCTAGTTTCTTGGAGTCGCCCGTTAGAGATAAGATCGAAACAAAATATAACTCGTTTATTTACAATTAACTCCTTATATTTTGGGGGCAATTGTTAGGGCTGGATTTTTATAGGTGATCCTTACACATGATCCTAACCAGTGATCCTCGTTTCTTTGGCAGACAGTGATCCTCAGCAGAACTTCGGGATCAGGATCATGGGACATTATGGTGATCCTCATACTAACGGCCACTTCCGCTTAATACAATATTGTTTTGCAGGAACATCTAGCAGGATATACTCTAAAGACCATGATCCAGGGACGCGTCTTCACAAATATGGCAAGAGCTAAATCAGAGATAGACGTTGCACAGGATATGGAAACATGGCTTGATTCATGGGCAGCAATTTAGGCTAGATTGTCTTTATTTCTAAAGGGGTAATGAGCTGATAATTAGTCATTTTACCTAAAATAGGTCACCTACACATGTATAAATACCACTCTTCTTCATTCGGAAGAACACACACGACATACGACACAACTCTCAAACACTTAGACACTCAGTGATCCTTGTACTCAGCTCATTACTATCCGAAGTTGTAACCACATTTTTATTATATTGAAGTTGGTGATCGGTAGTTGCCATCACCCGAGGTTTTTTATGCCGGAGATCATATATTGATCAAGGGCTTTTTCCTCGTATAAATCATCGTGTCTTTGCATCTTTATCACTGAAGTGATCCTTTACTTTCATAATTAACCAAGCATCATACCCCGTTTTCATAAAGTTTGGTTACATTATCCTTGTGTGATTTTTGACCAAAACAAGTTTGGCGCCCACCGTGGGGCAATTGGTGCTTCATTCATAAGAAAATCTTTTGTTCGAAATCATTTCAAAGAGTTACATGGCTTCATCATTGAAGAACACGTCCACGGCGATGTCTGCGGTCACCTCATCACAGATCACCTTGCCTCCTCCACCGGCAGGATCTCAGAAAAATACTGAGAAGAGATCAACTCCCACTTTCTCTAAACCTCTATCTTCTTCTGCTATGAATTCTTCTATTCCCAGTACTAGTGATGTATTTGCTTTAATTTTGCAGATGAAGGATCGTATGTGTTGGGGCTGGATTTTACTATAAATGATCCTTATACGTGATCCTGACAAGTGATCCTTGTTTCTTTGGCAGATAGTGATCCTCAGCCAGACTTCAGGATCAGGATCATGGGACGATATGGTGATCCTTATACTAACGGTCATTTTCGATTACTACAATATTATTTTGCAGGAATATCTAGCAGGATATGCCCTACATATCATGATCCAGGGACGCGCTTTTACAAATATGGCAAGAGCTGAATTGAAGATGAACGTTGTGCCGGATATGGAAACATGGCTTGATCTAAGGGCAGCAATTTAGGCTAGATTATCTTTATTTCTAAAGGGGTAATGAGCTGATTAGTGGTCTATCTACCTAAAATAAATTACCTACACATGTATAAATACCCATCTTCCTCATTCGGAAGAACACACACAACATACGACACAACTCTCAACACTTAGACACTCAGTGATCCTTGTACTCAGCTCATTATCATCCGAAGTTGTAACTACATTTTTATTATATTGAAGTTGGTGATCGGTAGTTGCCATCACCCGAGGTTTTTTATGCCGGAGATCATACATTGATCAAGGGCTTTTTCCTCGTATAAATCGTTGTGTCTTTGCATATTCATCACAGAAGTGATCCTTTACTTTCATAGCTAACCAAGCATCATACCCCGTTTACATATAGTTTGGTTACATTATCCTTGTGTGATTTTTGACCAAAACAGTTTGGCGCCCACCGTGGGGCAATTGGTGCTTCATTCATAAAGAAAATCTTTTGTTCGAAATCATTTCAAAGAGTTACATGGCTTCATCATTGAAGAACACCTCCACGGCGATGTCTGCAGTCACCTCAGCACAAACCACTCTACCTCCTCCACCGGCAGGATCCCAGAGAAATGCTGAGAAGAGACCAACCCCTTCTTTCTCTAAACCTCCATCTTCTTCTGCTATGAATTCTTCTATTCCCAGTACTAGTGATGTGTTTGCTTTAATTTTGCAGATGAAGGATCGTATGCAGCGGCAGGATGAAACTAATGACAGGATCCTCAGGGAGATTGGAGATCTCAAAAGACAAAAGAAAGCGGCAGAGGATCATTCCCCACTGATGCCAAAATCCTTGAGTTTTGAGACTCCAATGGTCACCTCTCAGCCATCAGGGATCCCAGACGTACAGATCACAGGGGAGACGAGAGGATTACATCTCAAGACAGCAGCAATGACTCAGACATCGGGCTCATATTTTCAGCCAGCAGGATCCTATCCTCAGTATATGGGATCCTTCATGAATCCGGGAGCCTATCCGGGGGCACAGCAGTTTCAAGGATCCTACTTTATCCCAGGATCATCCCAGGTTCAAGGATCCTCCTTCGTTCCAGGATCATCCCAGATACCAGGATCCTTACAGATGCCAGGATCCCTAAAAAGTTTGCAAACAGGGAGTCTAGATGTCCATCAAGGGGACTTCATTCCAATGCAGACCATTGCTTCCACTGGTCCCTCCGTTGTTCCAGAATCCCAGCAATATGGATTCCCTAACTTGAACCCAATGGGAGGTAACACTTTAAATAATTCCCCTACTACTAACCTTGGATTCATGCAGGATACAGGTACCAATCATGTTATGGCCAGGGAACTACAGAAACTAAAGGACATGATCTCAAGTGTTCCAGGGGTAGTCAAGCCTATCCCAGAGATTGCAGATGGGAGCCACAAGGTATCTCGCTTTGCACCACCAATCTGTGATGCAGAGGTACCCAAAAGGTTCCATATCCCTACCATGAAATTGTATGACGGCACAACGGATCCAGAGGAGCATATAGCACAATACAGGGAAAGGATGGAGATCAATCCTATCCCAGAAAAATTGAAGGAAGCATGCCTATGTAAAGGATTTGGATCTACTCTTACTGGATCAGCCCTTAAATGGCTGCTAAGTCTTCCCCCTTACTCTATTACTTCATTTGCTAATTTAGTTAATTTATTCAATAACCAATTCTCTTGTAGTAGAAAGTTTGAAAAATTAACCAGTGATTTGTACAGGATAACTCAAAATAATAATGAATCATTAAGGGATTATATAACTAAATTTAGTAAAGAATCCTTGGATATTCCCAACTTGGATATGGCTACGGCTGTTGAAGCCTTCAAAATGGGACTTCTTAAGGATTCATTATTCTATGATGATCTTGTTATGACACCTTGCAGGAATTTAGATGAAGTAAGAACTCGAGCACTCAGGTTTATCCGGCTAGAGGATGACAAGAGGATCCAGGAGAGACAAGTAGGATCCTCAAAACAAGATAAGCAAGGATCCTCCTTCAAAAACAACAAATTCAAATCCTACCATAGAAACGAGAACAAGAATGTGCATGCTGTCGACCAAGAAGAGGATGATGAAGAATATCCTCCAATCTCAGAATATTGTTTTTCCGTTGATAATCATGAACTAATCCTTGCAATGCAGAATCTAGGTGAAAAGGCTAGGTGGCCCAGGAAGAATGATAAACCATCCGGGACTAAAGACAAGTCCAAATGGTGTGCATACCATGAGGATTTCGGGCATCTAACTGAAGATTGCATAGCCTTAAGAAAAGAAATTGGATACCTGCTAAGCAAGGGGCATCTAAAGGAATTATTGGGAAGAAAAAAGCAAAGGACCCAGGATCCTGAAAGGATCCCTGAAAAGGCTCCAACACCTCCGGCAAACGCACAAGTGATTAACTTCATATCCGGAGGATCAGACATTTGCGGAACATCCTTCTCAGCGGCCAAAAGACATGCAAAAGAATCAAAAAATGGATAATGGAGAAAGGCCTATTAGAACCTCAAGCGTCTCAGAAGGAAAGATGATAACATTTGATGAGGATGATCGCATTAACATCCAGGATCCTCATCATGATAGTTTAGTTATCACTCTCTTTATTTCTAACCATTTTGTCCGCAGAATCCTTATCGATGGAGGGAGCTCAGTGAACATAATCCAGCTTGATGTCTTGAAGAAGATGGGAATCCCAGAATCAGACATCACACCAAGATCCTCCGTGCTTGTAGGATTCAGTGGAGAAACGAAGAAAACTCTGGGGGACATCAAACTCCCAATCTACGTGGAAGGATTACATAATTACCAAAAATTTTGTGTTATTGACTGTTTATCTTGTTGCAACGTTATCCTTGGCAGGCCTTGGATACATGACATGAAAGCAGTTCCATCTACCTACCATCAATGTGTGAAGCTCCCTAGCCCATGGGGGATAATCAAGATCGACAGTGACCAGCAAGAAGCTAAGGATTGCTATACCTCATCCATGAAGCCAACCTCGAAGCCAAGGGAGCAATAGCAATTACAGTATCCTCCGAGGAACGTCTTGGAGGCAAGGGAACAAGATGTAGATGAAATCCTCTTGGATCCTAGTGATCCTGAATCGAAAATCTATATCGGATCAGGGATCCTTGGCAAAATGAAAGAAGACATGATATCCTTCCTCAAAAGAAGAAAATCTACCTTTGCTTGGAAACATGAAGATATGACAGGTATATCTAAGGATATTATTACTCACAAACTTGGCATTGACAGGTCTATCAAGCCAATCCATCAAAAAGGAGGAAGTTTGCACCAGAAAGGAATGCCATTATCCAAGAAGAAGTAGAGAGACTACTTCGAGCAGGTATGATCAGAGAGGTAAAGTATCCTAAATGGTTAGCCAATGTGGTTGTTTGTCCAAAAGAAAAACGGAAAGTGGAGGGTATGTGTCGATTTCACTGATTTGAATAAGGCATGTCCCAAGGATCCTTTCCCATTACCCCACATTGACTCCATGGTGGATGCAACAGCGGGGCATGAACTGTTAACTTTTATGGATGCATCATCTGGATTCCAACAAATCCAGATGGAACCATCTGACCAAGAGGATACAGCCTTTATGACCCCAACCGGTTTATATTGTTATATTGCCATGCCTTTTGGACTAAGAATGCAGGTGCAACATATCAAAGGCTGGTAAATATGATGTTCAAAGATCAAATTGGAAAAACTATGGAGGTGTACATAGATGATATGGTGGTCAAGTCAAAGAAAGCTGAGGATCACCTAAGGGACTTGGAAGAAGCATTCGATATCCTTGATAGTTACAACATGAAACTTAATCCTTCAAAATGCCATTTTTGGTGTTAAGGCAGGAAAGTTCTTAGGATACATGGTAACCCAGAGGGGCATTGAAGCAAGCCCGGAACAAATCAAAGCATTAATAAATATCAAATCTCCTGCCAATGCCAAGGATGTTCAAAGAATTAACAGGTAGGATAGCAGCTCTTGAACAGGTTCATATCGAAATCCTCAGAAAAGTGCAAAGAATTCAACGATATCCTAAGGAAGAATAAAAAGTTCGAATGGACTGAGAAGCATGAAAATGCTTTACAAGCCCTAAAAGAGTATATGTCCTCAGCACCAGCATTAGCAAAACCGGAAAAAGGAGATGTGTTATCCTATATCTAGCGGTATCCTCAACCGCTGTAAGTGCAGTCCTCGTAAGGATCACGAAGGTACACAATATCCTATCTACTATGTAGTAAAAGTCTACTTGATGCGAATCCAGGTACCTCACACCTCGAAAAACTTATCCTTGCATTAATCATGGCATCGACTAAGTTAAGACATTATTTTGAAACCCATACTATTATTGTAAGAACTAATTTTCCATTAAGATGTCCTCAGGAAACCGGATATGTCAGGGAGAATGGCTAAGTGGGCAGTGAAGCTTAGTGCCCATGCATATAAGATACGAACCAAGAACAGCCATTAAATCTCAAGCATTAGCTGACTTTTGTGGCTGATTTCAGTTAGTGATCTACAAAAGGAAGCAGAATTGGAGGTCCAGCAGCTGGATGAGACCAAGGATCCTTGGGATCCTGCACACTGACGGATCCTCAAATATCAAAGGCACAGGGCTAGGGATCCTACTAAATCGCCACATGGGGGACATAAATACCCACTCCATAGCCTGTGAGTTCCAAGCAACTAACAATGAGGCTGA